>NC_058141.1:9499590-9539590 GCF_011075055.1 Mangifera indica | reverse complement strand
AGGGGTTGAACAGTTCGAGATTCCATGATCTTGTATTCAAGCTGGGAATGGAAGACATCTATTCCTCAGCTTGAGGGGGAGTGTTGAGTTGTAAATAAATTAGGAAGTAATGAGTTGTAAATAAGATTAGGAAATCTCTTAAATAGAGGGATTAAGTTAGATTAGGAAGTACCCAATTTAAAATCCCTTGAATAGAGGGATTAAACAATTTTCCAGATTTAGGAGTGATTTAGTTTCCTATTTTTCCTCTTGTAATCTACTATATAAAACCATGTAATATCAATTCAAGAATTAGAAGAGAAATTCAGAATTATTTTTCTCATATTTCATCACAAAAACCATATCTTTTTGTCTCCCTTTAATCCTCAATTCTCTTTCACCAAGTCTTCTTATAGGGAAATCCTTACTGGTAGGTAACAGTTTAATTGAATGCTAATCCAAGGGGCACTTGTAATCATGATTTTTTATATTTGGTATATTTTAATTTTTAACAATGTTGCATTTTGAAACTTTTTGTAGTGGAGTGATTCAATTGATGACTCACCGGAAGGACCATCCAATCGTGTGCATAGATTTCACTTACCTAGCCCAAAAAGAAGGGCGGTTTCTCCATTGAAGAAGCATGAAATTACAAAACTTGTCAAAAGGAGAAAGAAGAAAAGATGGACTTCAGAAGAAGAGCAAGCTTTAAGGAATGGCGTCCAAAAGTATGTTTTTCTTATTTGGCAAAGCAAAGACAAATCTATTCTTGTTATTCATTTGACTTTTGTTCTTTTCTCTCAGAAGTCATCCAAATTTTAGTTTTGTCTTGTTGTGTGTGTTCTGTGGGAATAATCTGGCAAAACGGGGGGTGCAGTAGTGGTTACTTCTAAGTGCTAATTCTTGTTTTTGCTTTCTGGGGAAGGTTCGGTGCAGGAAACTGGAAGGTCATCCTGAAATCCAACCCCAACGCATTTGCAGAAAGGACCGAGGTAATTTTGCTGTACATAGATCTTCAATATATTTGATTGTCCCTTTTTTTCGCATTGCCATTCTTTTTTATTGATGTCAGACCTCATTCTGTTTAGGTTGATTTGAAGGACAAGTGGAGGAACATGATGCGGTACTGATGCTTCTTAATACTGTTATTGTGTTTATATTCCTCTAAAATGCCTTCTCTGTCGTTTTTTTCCTTTTTACATTCTATATCCCTCCTTTCCTCAACTATCCTTTTGGCATATTGTACCCTCACCATACTTGGATTTACTATGGTAGGTTGTGGATCAAGTGTAGTCGTAACTCTTCTGGTAGATCATGGTTGCTTTAATGAATCTGTATGGAGCAAATTAATTATGAGCTTAGATTATTGTAGTTGAGGTAGTCGCTTAGAAACAGAAAAATATGTCACTAAATTTTCTACGGATCAGGTCCTTTTGACATTTGGCAGGAATTATGAAGTATTTAGTTTGATATTCATGTTTCCAGTTGTTTCTGTTTTATGTGAGTTGAGTATAAGTCTCAAAGACTAACACAGATGATTGGCATGATCCTTATAGGGACATGTTCTAAGGAGCTTAGTTGTATAAAACTATGTGTATACATTTTTTTATGCACAAGTAGGTACACAGATAATGTGTCATTATATGATTGAGTGATTTTGAATTAAAAATAAAATAACATCAAATCATGTAATAATACATCATGTGGGTATCTATTTATGTATTTAAAACTGTGTACACCTAACATTGTTAAACTGACTCACTTAATTTTCCTTTCGAAGAAGTTTGTATCATAATCTTGAAGGACTATAATGCAGGAAGAGATGATGAGAAGATTTCATGTTTCTTTTGCTTGGAACACATCAAACTCACATGGTTCAATATCAATGGCTTTCAAATTTCAAGTCCTCATTATATAAGGGTAAGATTGTCATCTAAGGAATTAGAAACACAGAGTCCTTATGATACAGAGTCCTGTGCTTTTGTTGTCCTTAAAGCTTTCGAATAAAATGTGTTATATTTATATGTTAAAGTGTAGATTTTAAAAGGTTTTTCTTTCTTTTTTCCAGTGAGAATAGCATTGTTCACAACATCAATGGATTATATATTCTACCCTCAAGTCAAGAAACAATAATTCTACCTTCCAATGAATTAAATATTAAAGCCATCAAATTTTAACTGTACTAGGGCCACAATATAAATAATATATTGCTCATTTATTTTAAGTATATAAATGGATAAACACTTATATTTTTTCAACCAACTCTCTCCATTTCTATATTCTTGCCAAGTTGTACATTATATAAACAATGCCTCCACTTTCCACTTTCCATGTTATTAATAAAATCAAAACTCAAACTAGGGATGTCAAATGCGACAAGTCAACCTGAAACATGGGAAAATGCCCCATTTGGAAGGGTTCGACTTGTACTATAACAGGTCGGGTCAAGTCCATGGGTCTTGGGTCTAGACACAAGACTCATAGGTCGGCCTAATCTGACATGTTATTGTTTTCATAATTATTAAAAAAATTAGATAATTAATTATAATATTAAAAATTATTTTTATTAAAATTAATAAATTGACCTGTTACTATGGAATTTGATCCGATCTTATATATATATATATATATAGGGTCTGATTATAAGTCTCATTTTTTCATGGGTTGGTCTGGCTTGTATGACCTATTACTGTACAAGTCTTAGACTTGATGAATTGTGTTGAAGTCAACTTAACCTGACTCATTGTCACCTTTAACTTTTTATTCCCCCGTAACATTATGTGTATAATCTTTGACCTTTTTATTCCCCCATAACATGAGAGTTTGATCTATTAAATGTGCATGGAAGTATGGCCTAAAAAGCCTCGGATTGTGCCTTAAGCTTTGCCATGCTACAAGTTGGCATGATCTATAGGCATAGTTAACCATATCGAATTTAGCCTGACATAACCATAACCACGACCAAACATGAACATGACAGTGTCTTGGTGCAATGTAAAGATTTGAAACATAAGTTTAGATCTGATAAATAGGTGGACTAGGTCGTGTAAGGGTAAAAAACGGATAAAGTTATACGGACATAAAAATTGTATTGTAAAATTGACATATTTTTAATGAATCAATTTTTGGGGCTTCAGAATTTTTATTGATTCTTTGATTGGAAAATCTCCAGCAAATAAAAATAATCAATAATTACTATAACATAATACCAACCAAAAAAAAAAATATAATAAAACAAAATTTATAATCAAAGAATTGTATTGTAAACTGGATTAATTTTTTCAATAAAATGGTTGGAAAATGATTATGTTTACAGCACACACAACCAGCACAAAAACAAATTTGATTTTCTTGTTGTCACTATTCACCTCAACAATTCCTAATACTCTCAGTAGTAGGTATTTATTTGTAGAAAAAAAATATATACATAAAAATAATTATTAAATACCTACCAATTTTATTCCAAATTAAAGTTAGAGGTGAAGTTATAAACAAAGTTAAGATAGAGTTACACAAAAAGAGAAATAACCGGTAAAATAAAGAGTAATTTGGGAAAATAAAAATACAAAACAAAATAACGTCTTGATATGAAAGTTGACTTTATGACTTATGTTAAAATAAAATAATATAAAATAGTATAATGATACGATAAAATTTTACTTATCCTACCACTAAAACCTTTTCTATTTTTTTTTTTTTTTCAAATCTTTATCTGTCAGATTGAGACTTTCAATTTCAACAAACTTTTTTCTAAACCCGCAGGTCTGCGTCTACCTATCCCACCCATAAAAAACAAAGTTATATGTGCATAGATTCAAAAACCCCATAACCCATGCCTGTTTTATAGGGAGTACCCATGAGTAATACGGGTCACCCGCACGTTTTGTCATGTCCACATAAGTTGAAGCAAAAATGATATTTTCATGATTTTGTTTTGAAGTAATCTTAAACCTTTTGAAAATTTTAGGCGTTTTACTTTACATATAGTCTGCTAGCTTTTTGGTTCTAAAGCAATTTTCTGTTTTGTGTCGCCATAACTCCCAACTGCATCCTAATCTCAGATTCCTTTAGCCGAAAAGTATTTGGAAATTTTGATTAAAAAAAATAAAAGAAAGAAATAATTAATTATTACAAAATCATTAATATTAAAATCAACAGTAAAATTAAAGAAGAATTCCCTTCTAATTTGATGATAATTAGTCGATTGTTGTAAACAAACTCAATTTCTGCCTTGGTCAAAACAGGATAACTGAGTTCAAAGGAATTGGGAGTTTCTAAGTTGTGACGTCTGTTTGAAGAATCTTGGTACACCGCAGCCAGACACAGAAGAAGAAATCAATGGTCACCCATTACACCAATGATGTGCGCGGGCGTTCCATACGAAGGTTAGGTCCCCCACGTGTTCATCAGTCCAGATCTAGTACTCTCCCGCGGAACACTATAACTACAAACTACCAAACTCAACCAACCTTTTTTTTTTTTTAATTTTTTTTAATTGTTCCACTCCCGCTATAAATACCCCTGTATCAACCAAACAAGTACCACCAAGATTCGGGTCAGACGGCATCGTTTGTTTTTGAAGGTATAGTTTTAAATTCCAAATGCAGAGTTCAGATCTGTCGTTTGATGTTGAATGTAGATCTCAAAGTAGTATTGAAATTTGTGGCTTAGGTGTATAACAGGTCGAGGAGAAATGGCACGTAAGAAGATCAGAGAGTATGATTCCAAGAGATTGTTGAAGGAGCACTTTAAGAGGCTCTCTGGTCGTGAATTGCCTATTAAGTCTGCACAAGTGCGTTTTCTTTTCTAGATTTTAGCTTTGAATTTCATACTAAAAAGTCTAGTTAATGGATTAAGCTTTTGTACTCTGATTTGTTTAATTAATTTATTTTTATCAACAACTTGTTTCCTATTTTGTTGAATTTGTGAGTCATTTCTAAATTTTGTTTTAGTTTGAGTTTTTAAATCTGATAAAAGTAGATTTTTATCAGTCTGAACGAGTAGTTTGTTTGTTTGAATAAGTCAGCCCTATATACAGACTCATATGAATTTTTATAAGAAGATTGAAGCTGAATTCAGATGGTAGCGATTATGTTGAAACTTGATTATGTGCTTCAAACAAGTATTATGTAATTGGTTGAACAAGTGAAGGAGTTATTGAAATTTTGGCTTGATGCTTTAATTATGACAGGGATGTGGTTAGGTTTCATAAAATTTAAATCGTGTTTATGCCACAGGTGACAGAGTCAACTGATTTCACTGAGCTAGTAAAGAGGGAACCCTGGCTTTCATCATGCAAACTAGTTGTCAAACCGGACATGTTGTTTGGCAAGCGTGGGAAGAGTGGTTTGGTTGCATTAAATCTGGACATTGCTCAGGTTGCTACTTTTGTGAAAGAGCGCTTGGGCAAAGAGGTATAATGATCCCTGAGCTATTCACTATAATGATTTCCCTTTTCAGCCCTGACTTTGTATTTGGTGGTATGCATGACATCATCAAGTTGATAATTTGATTGTTCATCTCAATATGGTTATTTTTTTCCTTCAGGTTGAGATGGGAGGATGTAAAGGGCCCATAACAACATTCATCATTGAACCCTTTATCCCGCACAATGAAGAGTTTTACCTTAATATAGTCTCAGAGCGACTTGGGTGCAGCATAAGCTTTTCAGAATGTGGAGGAATTGAAATTGAAGAGAACTGGGATAAGGTACTTCTAAATGTTATTCGATCAATATTTTCCTCTCTCATGTTGGCTTGCCTTACAAAAGCATAACTTAAAATGGGTCTTATTTTTCCAGGTTAAAACAATATATGTCCCAACAGGAATTCCTCTTGCCTCAGAATCATCTGCTCCACTTGTGGCAACCCTTCCATTGGAGGTAATTTCTGCGAAATCAATGACTTGTCTGTCTATATCTGTTCCTTGGTCACAGATTACTTGTTAACAATATCCTGGAATTGGGTTTCATGTCAAGGCTGCTTTATCTTTCTATCCTCTCCCCAAGATCTTCCCTTCCAACAGGAAATAACAAATAAATAAATGCTGCTTATGAAACCTCATTCATCATCAAATCAATATATATAATGTGTAATGTATATAATGCAATCATACAATTTTTATTTCAAATAGTTGACACAAATTATGTTTGCCTATCCAGATCAGAGGAGAAATTGAGGAGTTCATTAAAGTGGTTTTCAGTCTCTTTCAAGGTATATTAAAGACCTTTCAACAGATGCATGGTATACCAGATAATACTGTTAGCTTGAGAATTTGTTGTTAACTTCTAAAATTCTATTTGCCAGATCTTGACTTCACCTTCCTAGAGATGAATCCTTTTACTTTAGTAGATGGGAAGCCTTATCCCTTGGATATGAGGGGCGAGCTAGATGACACTGCTGCTTTTAAGAACTTCAAAAAGTATATTTATTTCTCTTTTTCATTGTACATCTTGGCCTAATATTCTCTAGAGTTAGTTTTACTTTCCTCTTCCCCTGCATGATTATTGAGCAAGTTAAAATAATTTGTGAAACTTTGCTTCTACAGGTGGGGTGATATAGAATTTCCAATGCCATTTGGAAGAGTAATGAGCGCCACAGAAAGCTTTATACATGGGTTAGATGAAAAGGTACCCACAGAAAGTTAATAAATTATATTGCTGTTCAATTGATATTTCTATCCATATGGAGCTTGTAAAAGTTCTTAAATTCTTTATATTTGATTGCAGACAAGTGCATCTTTGAAATTCACAGTTTTGAACCCTAAAGGACGCATTTGGACTATGGTTGCTGGAGGAGGTGCAAGTGTCATCTATGCAGATACAGTATGAGTTCTGATTTATTTGACTTGAGGTTACAAGGGGATTAAAAACCCTGTTAGTTTAAAGGCTTTGTTATCTTTTTAGCTTTAAACTTGTTTACTTTTATTGCTGAATCAGGTTGGAGATCTTGGTTATGCTTCCGAACTTGGCAATTATGCAGAATACAGTGGAGCACCCAATGAGGAAGAGGTTCTGCAGTATGCCAGAGTTGTAATAGATGTAATGACTTCTCCTCTTCATTCTTAGCTTAATGTTATGTATAACTCGAGGTGGCATATTGTTTTCGTTGTTGATCAGTTAATATCACCTCTATTTTTTTTGAAGATATCATATACTTAACAAATGCTTCACTAGTGTTTGTGAATATTTTTCTTAGGAAATAAAATGCTGTTCTATGTAAAATGAATTAGGAAGAAATCTGAATATGCTCTTTTGGACACACCCCATTCTTTGTGTGTGTATTTCCAATTTGTTGCAATAAACACATAATTCTGCTGCAGTGTGCTACTGCTGATCCTGATGGCTGTAAGAGAGCCCTTGTGATTGGAGGAGGAATAGCTAACTTTACTGATGTAGCTGCTACATTTAATGGCATAATCCGAGCATTGAGGGAGAAGGTAAGCTTAACCAGATTTGATTGTGGTTTAAGTTCATTCTTGTCCTCTATTTAACATTGATGATTGAATATGGAATTTTTAACTCTCACTCAGGAGTCAAAGCTTAAAGCAGCAAGGATGCACATATATGTGAGGAGAGGAGGCCCTAACTACCAGATGGGCCTTGCAAAAATGCGATCACTTGGAGAAGAGATTGGCATCCCTCTTGAGGTACCACTGTAACTGAAATAGTTTAGAAAATTTCTTCCATTTTGTAAAACTTCTCTAACTCAGGAAAAGACTCGCCTCTGAAATGTGCCGCATTTTCTTTGTTTTCTTTTAGGTTTACGGGCCTGAAGCAACCATGACTGGCATATGCAAACAGGCTATCGATTGCATCTCTGTTGCCGCATGAGTTCTCAATGCATCCCTTAGGTATCATCACAAATTTCTAGTGAGCAACCTAATTTTATACCATTTTCACTGATCAATTACCTCAGGAAGTGATTTTAGTTTAAAATATGGGACAATGACAAATGTTTGCCAAAAGATTATCTCAGCACTGTAACCATAATAAACAGCTTTGATTGTTTTACATTTCAGTCTCCATGCCTTGAGATGCCGCAAAAGTTGTTATGATTTGCTTTTGAGCCTCAAATGTTTACATCTTGTCTCCTCAAAGACATCCTACAAAAATTCGATTGATATAGAGCCTCAATGTGTCTGTCAATATCAAGTGTAACTAGGCTTGAATCTATCCGCAAACATGTTTTATACATCTTTTGTTCTGCTTCACGACTAAAACTGGATAAGGTCAGCCCTAGTTGCTTTGCTACCACAAATCGAACCTAAACAACTCTAAATAGTTTAAAAAATTATTATAACACAGAAACTGTTTCCAGCAGAAGCCCTAGCTGTTAGTTGTTAGGATGAGAGATGACTGTGAGATCGAGTGGCTGTGCAAAATCCATAAAGCAGTCTTGATTGTTGTGGTGGTGATGATAATTAAACTTACTATTGTGATCAACTATCAATGCTTATTCAATTCATTAAAAATTCACCAAGGATTTATGGGGTTGATTGGTCCCCTGCCCAACTTACTCTGACTCTATGTTCAAGGATAATGACTGAAACATGCCAAGCCTATAGATAGTAACTGGGTTAGCAAGGTCCAAACTAAACACAAACTTGACAAGCCCAAAGATAGCCATTTGGTTGTTACATACGCGAAGTAGAAAGATTATCAGCCACAAAAATGACCAAAAGACAGAATATCTCTATTATATTCCTCCCCACATAGGATACTGACACTGTTATATTCCTTGTTACCTCAGGACTCTCTTAACTTGTGACAACATATGGAATTCTCTCAAAATTTGTTGGTCGGTCTCCGTCACACTAAATATAAAATTAAATTCCTAGCTGGAGTGGAGTAGTGGGTACACGAAACGAATGTAATTACAAAATAAACCATTTGAAAATCTAACCACCAAGTTTCATTAATCTATAATCACTTATATATCAAATTAATTAAATTTGATGTATTTTTGAGGACTGAATTCGTCGTCTATACACATCCATGAAGCTGATATTAATAAATAATAAATAATAAATTGTATGATAGGGGGAATCATGTGGCATGGCTTGTGTGGCATGGCTTGTGTGGCATGGCTTGTATGGAGAGTGACATATATCTTCTGCCATCATTGTATTTTATTAGCCGAATGACTATTTTTCAACCTAAGTTTTAATGCAAACACAAATATATATGTACGGCATTTTAAAAGTTTAAACACTTATTTATAAATAAACTATTGTTAAAATTTTTTATTAGGGTTAAAAATAATATATTTATTTTATCAATAATATTAAAAAATATATAATATTATCTCATTTCTCTCTTTAGGCTTTGAAAACTCGTATTTCAGTCTCCAATTTTAGTTTTGAAAAGTAACATTTTTCTTTCAAATCTCTAGAGTTTTCTACTCTTTTCAATGACAGTAACAGTGATTATCACCATCTCTATTTTTAAGCAGGTTATCTCCCTCCTCAGTAGACGATTGCTTTAAAAGGTAAAGAAGGTGGCGACCACTGTCGTCGTTATAAAAAAGAGAAGAAAACTTTAACGATTAGGAGATAAAAAATTATTTTTCAAAATTGACGTTAAAAGATAAAATACGAGTTTTCAAAACTCAAAAAAATATATATATAATTATATTTTTTTAATATTATTAATAAAATAATAATTTTATTATTAATCCTAAGAAAAAAATTCTAACAACAAATAATCTATAAATAAGGTCGATATATTCAGCTTTGTATTATAGTTTTGTGTGGGAAATAGTACTTTGGCCTCTTTTAATTTATTTTTGTGATCTTCCTTCACTACATCTCATGCTCCACAATTTACGATTGAGTTGTCATCATCTTTTGTCTGATTGAATTGACAGCAAGTATTTACTTTGACAATTTGCTCTCACATCAAACTCACCACCAACCTTTTTATCGGTAACACTACCCAACACAGGCTTACTTGGTTACCCTCATAAAAAGACGACTCACTCATTCCAGAATTTAAGTGTAAGTTCCTACTTTCTAATTATTTTTCAGAAAACAAAAGTGGGTTGAGTTAGGCAGCACAAAATTTTCTTCTGAACCTTCACTTTAAAGTCATGTAGTAACCAATACTAGAGGGTCAATTTGTTTACCAAGATTAACCACAAAATCAACTCATCAAGAAGAATGAGACAAGAAAAGTCATCCACCAACCCACATCACTACATTTAATTTAATCCATAATTTCTAAATAACAAAAAAGGGTCCAGTTTTAATATCATATTATATGCTTTAAAATTGTATGTTTTTGGAATATAATATAAAGTATATCAAACTATGCATTATTCACTAAAATATATAGATGTAACGGGACAAATATACGTGCATGTGTTAAACAAATTTTGTATGTGAAATATTTCGAGGCTTAATTGAAATCAAATTAGGTAAAGCTGGTTCACTTGTTCTTTGAATCTAGAATTGCTTCGCTGAACATTTCGTGGATAGTAATTCATGTAGAATTCCACGAATTGCATATTTGTTCAACGCCCCTAGTCCGCATTCATAATTTATATACTACATTGCCCTAACAGTTAACACCACTAATTTTGGTAAGTTTACAAAATTTGAAATGGAAAATGGAAAAAAGACAACTTTCACCCCACTTTTAGTTAAATCTCAAAAGTTTCGTAAAGTTTAAAAGTAAAATAATGATTTTACTATTACTTTTAATTAAAAATTTTAAAATTAAGTCAAAATTTGAAAAATAATCCTTTCTCCAATTGAAAATTACCGTCCATATAATATACATATATAAATATTTAATTAACTTGATGCCTCTACTCTATATAAACCCTCCAAAGGCTTTCGTTTTTCTTCGCACACAATTCCACTAATTCAAGACGAAGATATGAAGACAGAAAAAGAAGAACACGTAACAACTGAAGCTGAAGTTGTTGTTGAAGCTCCCTTCCATGGAGATATCTTGGAGGCCATATTCTCGCGCGTGTCTCTCATCGATCTTGTTCCCGCTTCTCACGTGTCGACATCTTGGAACCGTGCTGTTTTCTCTTCGCTGCGACACTTGAACAAGCTCAAGCCATGGCTACTCGTTCACACTCAGAGAACGAGGTCTCCTCATTTGACAACCACGCACGCGTATGATCCACGCTCCAACATTTGGATTCGAATCAATCAGCCTTCAATCGAATACGTGGCGGCTCTCCGATCCTCCCACTCCACGCTCCTCTACATGTTAGCACCATCAAAGCTTTCGTTTTCTTTGGACCCGCTTAATCTGACTTGGCACCACGTGGATGCCCCACCCGTCTGGAGGAAGGACCCCATCGTTGCAGCGGTGGGTAAATTTATCATTATCGCCGGTGGAGACTGTAATTTTGAAGATAGCCCGCTTGCTGTTGATATGTTCAATCTCGAAACTCGCTCGTGGGACACCTGCGAGACCATGCCGGCGATTCTCAAAGATTCGGCAGCTTCCACCTGGTTATCCGTCGCCGTGATATCCGATCAAATTTTCGTGGCTGAGAAACTCTCAGGCGTAACTTACTCGTTCAATCCACGGACGAAGTCATGGTATGGACCGTACGATTTGAGGCCATCTGGTCAGAACATAATCTTCTCGGTTATCGCTTTGACCGGCAGCCGTTTGATTCTGGTGGGGCTCACCGGGTATGAGGAGACGGTTCAAAGCGTGAAGGTTTGGGAAGTGAAGGGCGAGCGGTTGGAGGAGTGTAAAGAGATGGGAGAAATGCCGCAACCTCTAGTTGAGAAGCTTAAAGGGAGCTGCTGTTTAGCTGCGGTTGAGGCGACGGCGATGGAGGATGTTGTGTACATTCACAACCCGTCGAATCCTGAAGAATTGGTGAAAATGGAAATGGGTGAAGACGGATTTTGTGAATGGAAAAGTATAAAAAATGTAGTGGTGAATGATGGGAGACGAATTATGGACAGATTTGTTTTCTCTTGTTGGAGTGTTGACATGGAGGTTTTGCGCAGGGCTTTAATGCATAAGAATCCAAGATTCTCTGTAAGGGAGATCGATCACTGACTGTTCTTCTCCGCAGTCAGTTGTTAGAATTTTGATCTTTCTTGGATTCAGTAATGATCAATTATGTCTTTCCTATCACATTGCACCCATAGATTTATGAAAGTTACAAGTGCATCCTTGTGTTTTTAAGAGATGATATGATTTATTAGGAAGGATAATCACTTTTCAAGTAATTTATAGCAATTATATTAAAATTTTAAAAAATAAAATTCAAGATATTAATTAAAATAACTAAATATCTCCTCTTTTATTATATACATTTGACTCTGTTATGATGAAAATATACTCATTTGTAAATTGATTTTTTTCATTATTTTCAAAAATCAATTTTCACCTCTTTGGTTTAGATTCTATCCAAAATCTTACTTATTTTTGTGTTTTTTTGGTTACATGGGGTGGGGTGGGGGGGGGGCGCCAAACACAGGATAAACAATTATATTAATATTATACAAAAGCCAAAGCAAAATCCCACTAAGAGAAGGCCAAAGGTAAAGACGCTACAAAATTAGCAAGCCAACTAGAAGACATATTAGCTTCCCTGAAAACATAATGAAAATGCACCTCCCAGTAACTAAAAAATATGCTCCTACCCCACACTCTCTTTTGCCCTATAGAACATCAACCATTGCTATCAATTTCCACAAATAGGTTACCCACACCCCTCTTCCAAGTCATATTGAAACCAATTAAAACTATCCATTGTTTAGCTTGAAAGATAGCACAACAACCAATATTAATTGAGAATCCACAACACCCCCATGTGATCACAAAGTAGGTCATCTGCATTAGCTCTATTAGTATTAAATTTATAAGCTCTATCAGTATTAAGCACGACCAAGTTGGTGGCTTCCAACCAATATGCATATCCACACAAGGCATGGTACATCTGCCATTGAGAATGGAAAAATAATCTTGGCCCATTTCCATAGCTTTATGTTTAATCATGGTAACTATATCTTGATGATATTGGAAAGTTTCCTCAAAGAGGAATTTATTCCTCCAAAGCCAAAGTGACCAGCATGCAACTCCAAAAACAATGACCCAATTAATCTAAATGTGTATACCATAAGGAGGCGTTTGATTTGAGTAATGTTTTATTACCAAAATTGAAAGATTACATTGAAGATATATTACTTAGAAGATTACTAGGTATAAATATTATGTTTAATAAAATTTTGTAAGTATAAATAATTATTTTGTCTGATTAAAGGTAATAAAATATTACTAGTAAATTATTTTACTTAAATACACTTGAATATAATTATTTTTAAATATTTTTTATATTATTTGTCATATTAATTAAAAATAAATTTATTTTTATCTCAAAAAATTAATAAATAATAATATAATTATAATAAAATCAAGATTACTTTGATAATCTTTAAATACCTAAGGTGAATGTGGTAATCAGATTACCACCTATATTACATGTCACGTCAGCATTAGTAATAGAAGATTACTGTAATCTTTTATTACCGACAAACCAAACAAGGGAATAAAATATAGATTACCAAGGTAATCTTCAATAACTTGAACCAAACGCCCCTTAAGGGTTTCTTAAAATTGTCTAAAAACAACTCTTTGGTGTCACATCTATAGAAAACCATAAGGTGACTAATTGAAACAAATTGAACCCACTCTTGTCTTGTTAAAGGACAATCTTGTAAGATATGGATGATTGTTTCATCTCCACTCGTACAACTCATGTAAGTGTCATCACTCACCAGATGTCTATAAACTCTTTCTAAATTAGTAAATAATCTATCATGTACAACTAACTAGAGAAACACCCAAATGCACTAAGGATCATTCTAAGACCAAACTAACTTTCAACAAATGGTTGGTTGATTCTAAGAATCCCCTACAATAATTGCATACGCACTCCAAGTTGTAAACTTACCCATGGAGGAATGTGCCCAATAAATACTATCCTCACCATCATGAGCTTGTGGTGGTTTCACTGTTGCAATTTCAAGCATAACACTAGAAAGGAGCAAGTGTTGGAAACTCGCCTAGTCCCAAGTCCTATTTGTTCTGACATAATCAACAACTTTCCTACTTAGTTTGTTGGTAGGAACATGTGCCATTATAAGATGAGCAATAGGATATTCATCATCAATTCATATATCTAACCAAAAATTAGCTTATTTACTATCGCCTAACTGCCACTTAATCCCCTTTTTTATATCATTCCATATTTGTTGTATCATTTTCCATAAATTGGAACAATTTTGCTTGGAAAGATCATATAGGATATGTTGGTCAATTGTTAAGTACTTGAATTTTAGAACCCAGAAGGATTTTGAATTTGTAACTAAACCCCAACCAATTTTCATTAAAAAAGCCTTATTCATAATTTTCATGTCTTTGATTCCTAAACCACCTTTGTCCTTTGGTTGACAAACATTATCCCATCTAACCAAGCTCACTTTTCTCTTCTCTAAATTACTACTCCAAATAAAAGATCTACAAGCTTTCTCAACACTATTGCATATATTGATAGGTAGACAAGCAGTCTACAAGGAATAAATTGGTAAAGTCAAAATGACAGATTGCGCCAAAGTGATCCAACCTACCATTGATAGTTGAGATGCATTTCAACCTAACAATTTCGAGTAAACTTTATCCAAGATAAACTGATATGTCTTCTTACTAATCTGATTGTAATAAAGAGAAACTTTGAGATATTTCCCTAAATCCATTGTCATCTTGAATTCTAATTTCTAACATTGCTCTTTAACCAAATCGCTGAGGATATTTTTAGAAACAAACAATTGAGACTTGACAGGATTAATTTTTTTGACCAAAAGCAATATAAAAATCATGTAACACTCTTCAAATAACTACCACTTGATCTAAAGAAGCTTCAGCAAATAAGATAAGATCGTCCGCAAAGAAAAGATAGGTAAGTTAGGGGCCAGTCTAACTCGAACGAATAGGCTTCCATCTATCTTGAACCATTGCATTCTCAATCTCATGAGCAAGACACTTCATACACATGATAAAAATATATAGAGATAGAGGGTCTCCTTGATGAATACTTTGCAAAAGTTGAAATGTCTCTATTAAGGCCCTATTCCATAGAACTTGCATAGAAGTAGAGGATAATCTTTTCGTTATCACATTGGATAGAAAATTTGAGATCCCAATATCACTTAACATATCACGAATAAAATCCCACCTCAATCGATCATAAGCCTTCTCTAGGTCCACCTTAATAGTCATAAATCCTACTTTCCTTGTTTTTCTATGCATAGTATGAATGACTTCTTGAGCAATAATAACATTATCAGTTACACTCCTACCTTGGACTTCGATGATTTAAAATGTATTTCAAAGTGTTTTCTATTAATACTAACTAAAATGATTGTGCTTTATTTTTGTGTTGATGTAGTATTAATGCTACATCATTTTAATATCAATAGGTGTTTATTTAATGAAGTATACATTATTTTTAGTAAACAATTTTAGGGATTTAGAGATGTGTAATAAAAAAGACAACAAAGAAACCCGACAGCTCATATGAAATTCGAAAAAGAAAAGCAAAACGTGGGGTTGGGTAAACAATACACGAATCCTCCTATTCACTTAAAAATTGAATGAACCCCTATTCGGTTAAAAAAATTATGCAAAACCCTCATTTGACTTGTGAGATTTACCCTTTTTTTTTCTTTTCCACTAATTGATTTAATACAAAATTTTTCAAATTTTCATAAAATATGAACAAATTAAAAACATATTTTCAAGAAAAGTATAATATAAACTGTTGAATAAATTTTGAAACAAACAATAAAATTTATATTATTCAATAAAATTCTCACTTTAAAGAAATTTTATATTATACTTTTCTTAAATATCAAATGTTGAATAAATTTTATATGTTTCCCATGCTCCCAAGTATAATATAAAGTGCTCTTGCATATAAAATATTGAATGATAAATTTAATATCATACCTGGGAACATTTTATATGTTTCGAAATATATTCAGGGTTGGCATTGAAAATTATGCAAATAGGGGGGGTTCAGGGAATTTTCAAGTAAATAGGAGGGCTCTAAAATTTTTTACGCAAAACAGGGGCGTTCGGTAGTTTTCCCTACCAACCACGAAAAAAACATGCACGATCCCTTGTTCACGTGAAAAATCATGTGAATTGGAGAATTTCACAAATGAGAGGAGAATGAAGACAAATTACCTAACTCAAATTAATAAATTAGATTGGTAAAGAGTTTGGTGTGTTGTTTATTCTCCATAAACCCCTTAAAATTTGATTATTTAACTTAATATCCCATAAAAATTTGAATAAATCCCATGCTCATGTCTTTTCAGTAAAACAAGATCAAAGTTCATCACAACTCAACGCAATCCAAAGATAGATGACTATTAATACAGTTGTTTTGCACAATTAATTATTATTATTATTATTATTATTTAGTAATGAGAAATTTTATTCGAATTAACTCATTATTTTTATGATTTAATTAATTATATTGAGTAAGATAAATTTTAGATTTAGTGATCGATTTTATAATTATTGAATTAGATAAATTAAGAGTTTAATTTTGATATATTATTTTAAAAAATAAATTTATATCCTCTTATATATAGAGTCTTATTTTTTATTATTTAAACTAAGGCTTTGGATGTATTATGTAATTATTGGTAATGGATAACATCGGTCTTACATGGTGAAATTTCATTGGTTATTTATCTATTTAATTCAGCATCAAAATTGAATGACACGATTTCAAAGTTTCTAGAAATTGTCACTTTTACAAGATTGACTTAAAGCTTTATCAGTGGAATTGTAATTATCATTAGCATTAATTTCCATATAATTATTTATGAGGTGACATGAATTTCAATGTATATTTTTTTTTCCACTTTTCACATTCATAATTCATGACTTAGGCAGTGTTACTTTATTTTATAAAAACGCAAATTGGGTTCTAAATTTCCCCTCTTTATTAGTACTTTTTGACCTAATTTCAACTACTTTTGAAATGAATCTTCCATTAATATTAATTAATTCGTACCAGACGCTTAATTACTTCAAAACCTATCTTATCTTGCTTCTAACTTTATTTAGTTAGGCTAAAATGTCCATTAGGTGGTGATCCTACCTATAACATTAAAAAATTGGAGTAAAGGGATGATAAGAAACCAAAGATAAATTACAATTTATGTGTTAATGTTTGAAATTACTAAATATTTGTTTATACCATCATACCCTTTGCTTAATTATTAAAAATATATTTAATTAAATAGGCAATGCTATATACGCCGGGTTATTAGTGTCTAATTAATATATTATCATATGATTGAGAGATTTTAAATTAAAAATAAAATAATACTTAATCGCATATTAATACATTGTCATTGCTACACAATTTGATATTCAATATAAGTGCACATACGGTGTGTTTAGTTTAAATAATATTTTATTATCAAAAATAAGAAAATTACCACTAATATTGATTATTTAAAAAATTATTATGTATAAATTATTACTATATTTGATAAAAATTAGTAGACATAAATAATTATAGTGTTTGATTAAATGAATAAAAGAATACTGAGATATTATTTTACTTGAATATCTTCAGGTATAATTATTCAAAAATACAATTGAAAATAAGAGTTTTTTTGTATAAAAAACGTATAGAATTGTGACAAAATCAAAATCACTTTAGTAATCTTTTAATATTTGATGTGGATGTAGTAATCAAATTATCATTTAATGTGTATTTGGTTTAGGTAATATTTTATTAACAAAAACGAAATATTATCACGAAGATAAATTATTTGAAAATTACTGAATATAAATTATTATTATGTTTAATAAAAATATATAGGTATAAACAATTATTCTATTTGGTTGAAAGTAATAAAACAATATTTTCCTTGGATATAATTATTTTAAAATACATTTTATATTACCTGTTATATTAATTAAAAGTGAGGGTATTTTAGTCATAAAAAATTAATAAGTAAGAATAAAATTTTAATAAAATCAATATTATCTTAGTAATTTTTTAATATTTAAAATAGAAATGGTAATTAAATTATCATATATATTATCTATCACATTATTATTGGTAATAAAATATTATTATAATTTTTTAATACCTAAGATAAAAATATAAATATAAATAACAAAAAGATCGATTACTAAAATAATTTTTCTTTATCACAAACTAAATAATTCTTTAGATTATCTATAATATCATTATTAATAATAAAATAAAATAAAATAAAATAATATTATTAATAAAATAAAAGTTGAGGTAGGGGAATGATAATTGAACACTCTCAACCAAACCAGACGTTATTACAATTTTGTTGGCAGTTCTAACTGAGGTTTAAGCCTGCGGATTGGGCTGCAATAGGAAGTAAGGCCCGGACTAATTCCTTCACTGAATGTGGGCCAAAGCCATCCCAAGCCCATTGTTCTGTTTAGTTCAGCAGGAAGTCTGCCAGTTTATGCGACACAACAGCAGACAACTTGCCAACCTCAACTTTTCCCCACATTTCCGCAAAAAGTTCTTCATCCCAGGACAAATCAATTTACTTTAACTTGTAGCACAATGGATCTCACCATTTCAACACAAATAAGGCAATTCACGGTTAAATGACCATAATTTCTTGTCATTGACAATAGAGATAATAATTTTGATTTGAATTTAAAATTTTTTACCTTAACGAAGAAAGAATTTTCTAATAAAAATATAGATAAAAAATATCTTTGTAACCAAAAATTGAGATACATATGTCTCTTTTTTGCCCCTTCCTCGCCTCGCCCCGCCCCGTCCCCCCTGCCCTGTTCCCGTCCTTTTAATTAATATATTTATTTAAAATACTAATATATTATTATAATTTTAGATTATTTATATTTTTCAAATTTATTTATATTTCTGTTACGCATATTAAGATGATTGATATATGATATTTATAATATTTGAAATAGTAGATTAGTTTTAATTTTACTTAATTCTGTTATTTAATATATTTATATTGGTTTAAAGGATACGGTTAGAAGGATTTTTTCTACGAAGATAGAGACAAGGAATGGATGGAGAGAAAAAAAATTTTAGCCGGACAAAAATGAAAAATTTTTGTCATCTTAATAATGGGAATGGGTTGGGAACGGATATTGATATCCCTATGGTGATAAAGACAGAAATAAAGATTGAAATTTCCTCTCTACCCCTCCCCTTCCCGATGGGGTCTCTAACTAACAATTGCACTTCACCATACCCCTCTGGAGCAGTTGTAAGAACCAAATAATTTATATAGAAATGAGAAATTCAAGTAGAATCAGAATAGGAACCCAGTTGGTACAGGCTGTTGGACCAGATCACTTGAGAAAGAGACAATTGATCTCAGAAAAATACTTAAGCCACTTTCACTAACCAATTATGGAGCCATATCTAATCATCTTCTTCGCAATCTGTATCCACAAATTAAAATCAAATAAAAATAAATGTAAATTGTACTCTTATCTTTGCCTACTGTTCCTTTGCTTCAACTGAACCCACTTTTTAAAAACTTTTTCTTGGATTTATTTACTCAGTTTCATGATTCAAACACTGTATTTTCCTCTTTTCATTCCCTTTCATGATAGAAAAAAAGTTTCAAAAAGGCATAAACAAATCATGCTGTTGCCGTGTGTGTAGCATCTGATGCTGGATATTGAGTGACGCTCAATCAAATCTCATCGCCTAGGGTTTGGTGTAACTTGGACTCATCCGCTTTCTGTCTTTTGATCAACTTTTTTTCACCTCATTCAATATAGCCATGGAAGTAGAGGGGGAAAGAGTAAATTATAAAGGTAAAGGGGTGTGATTAATAATTGGGGGTGGGTTATGAGGTTTTCATTTTAATATTCCCTAAGCGACCAAAATACCCATTGAAAAAAGGGCAAGTCTCGAGTATAGTAATTGGAATTCTGTGGTTAAAGAAAGCTTGATTGAGCGTAATATTAAACAAGTAGGTTAGAGTCGGAGAATATCTAGTTCTCCTAAAAACGACAAAAATGCTCTTCGTTTTGGGGTTCCAAGCACATCAAGGCATCATTCTAATTAATTTATTCTTAATTCGACCTAAGTTTCTTTTCCAATTATACCCTTCTATTTGCAAATATTTACTTTGTATTGCCATGCTTATTTCTTCAGACATAAAATAACCCAAACATAATTTACCAAAAGGTCTGGTGAGAGAATCAAGCTGGCTAGCAAAAGGGAATAGAGGCTAGGCTAGGAGGATATAATTGTCCTTTTGCATTAGAAATACCAGAATTGTCCAAGTGGGGAAGAAATGCGGCATGTGTTACAGACTTACAGTGAGGTGCATTTCTGAGATTCTCTCACGCTATCCAATAAAGAATAACACAACCGAGCTGCACCCGCACGCACCTCCACAAATTTCTTTTTTAATTAATTTATAAAACGCGGTATTTTCACACCGTTTAGTAAAGCGAAGTGAGACCAAAGGACAGTTGCAGTCCTAGATGCCTCTTTTCTTTTTTATCATAAATTTTTTAGGCATTTGAAATTTGGCCCAAAAACTATTTTTCACCCATACTTTGATGAAGTAATTTTTCACCCCTTTAAGTTTGAAAAGTATATTTACTTGCACGTCATCCACATTTGTTAATGAGAACTATTTGGTTTCATTATAAATTGATAGTTTGTCATTTCTAATGAAATTATAAAACCATCTTAAATACTTAAAAATAAATATCAATTATCAATATATCTTTATTTTTATTGAAATTATAAAAATATTTTTTCTTTTTCTTCCTCTACCACTATTCATTATTTGAGACTTCAATCACAATATCTAACAAATTCATTGTCAAGGCCTTCAAACAATAAGGAAAAAATAAATAGGGCTAGAGCATTGAATCAAGCACAACTACAATGCACACCTAACCCATTTTTCGAGTCATGAGTCGAGGAACTTAAACTTTGATTTTAGTCATGTGTAGAACTTGAATTCCTTCTCCAACTCCAATCAAGTCAATTGCTTATCTTCCCATTATATTCTATCAATTTTTTCTTGATATTTTATGATAATCACAAAATAAGAAATAAAAAAAATATTAAGGTAAATATGATTTATTTGTGCTATTAAAAGTGTAAATGATATTAACTAAATACCTCTTAATTATTAAAACTAATGTTTGACTTTGATAGATGGGTAAAAAAGAAAGTTTTCAAACTTAAAAGATGAGAAGGGAGTTCATCAAAGTTTGGGTGCGACATAGTATTTAGGCTTGACATCTGTAATAAGCTGCATCATTATGTGTTTTAATCTCTGTTTTCCTATATAATTGTGTGGTTTATCGGGCGCATCTTAGCACCCAACACTAAAGCTTGAAATTCATTCAAATTCTTTTCAGAGGAAAAATGAATATATCTAATCTGTTGGATTTCTGTTGGGTCAAAATAGAGCAGATTTTTTCAATAAAGTTGGTTGCTTTTGACATTAATATTTTTTTGTCTTAATATAAGTATTCACGTTCCTACCAAATATATTTTCAAATTATTGGAGGGATATTTTATTTTAAATTTCCAATAAAATTATGACTCTGCCTATTTTAATCTCAATTATAGGTAAATAAATTCATGATAAAATTTTTAATAATTTTTATTAGAAAATAATGTAATTTGTACAGTTTAATAGTACACATTGATTTAATACAATTGAGTCAAGAATTCTTTATGTTAATTGAATGGCACAATTAATGTCACTATTTTTGTTACAGTAATATGAAACTTTTTATGTACTTGGTTAAATTAAAATAATAAGGCCAAAAGACTATTCTCACCGATAGTTTAACGTATTTTTAAATTTTTATTTATGAAGTTTTAAATATCTAAATATCAATCTATCATTTAACTTTTGTTAAATTTTGGTGTTAATATAATAGGTAAAAACATCATTTAATGATTTTATTTTAAAAAGCTTATCTTTTTTTTTTTTTTATCTTAATTTTAAAAAATAATAATTTTTTATAGTTTAGTTTTAAAAAGTTATTTCTCCTCATATAGGGTTTTCATTTTTTTTCTATATCTAGCCGCCCTTTAAACTTTTAAAAACTTTAGTTTCACCTCTTTTTGAACTTCAATTTCTAGTATCCCTTTTAGCATTCTCTCCATCCGTCTTTGACCTTCTCCTTTGTCTAAACCAAGTCGACATCAGTCTTGCTTTGCTTAAGTTATCCTCCAACGATATTGGCAATGGGAAATGATGGGAATGGTTTGTGGGTGCGCATCTAAAACGATAGGAAGGGTTTGTCTTCATGATTCTCTCAAACTTCAAGCATGATGTTTGAGTTCTCCTCATCGATGACATCATCTCCCTCTATTGTCTGCGTTTCTAACTTCAAAGATGCACACCAAACCCAAAGGAGAAATCGCACCCATATACCCACAAACTATTCTCATTGTTTCCCATCACCAACATCGTTAGAGGATAGCTTGAGTAAGGTAAGACTGATATCGACTTAACTCAATTTAGACAAAAAAGGAGGCCGAAGACAGATGGAAAGTATGCTAGAAGGGATGTTGAAAACTAAAGATTAAGAGGGGGAAACTGAAGTTTTTAAAAGTTTTGGGGTGGTTGAAAATGGAAAAAAGATGAAAACTCTAGATAGAAGGAAAACAACTTTTTAAAATTAAATTATGACAAAATTGTTAGTTTTTAAAACTAAAGTAAAAAAAAAAAAGATAAATTTTATTTTTTAAATAAAATTATTAAATAATGTTTTTACCCTTTATAATAATAGTAAAATTTAATATAAGTTGGATAGCCTATGAGTGTTTGGATTTTTAAAATTTTATAGGTCCGAATTTTGAAATAAGCTAAACCTTGGGTGGAAATAAGTCTTTTGGCCAAATAATAAATGTAAATTACTATTTCTATCAAAGCTTTAACAAAACCATTTAAGATAAATACTATGTAAATACAATTTTAAATATATAATTATATATATAGATTTTGTGTTATAATTTGATCGGATATTACTTATTTTTAATTAAGTATCACTCAGTCACATAATAATACATCATCTATGTATTTAATTATATACTCAAAACATATAAAAATAATTTTATTATTTATTCAATTCTTAAACTACAAATACCCACAAAAAACCTTACTTTATTTGACAAATTTAATGGTGGAAGCCATAACTATTATTTTTCCTTTCTTAAAAAATAATGAACATAGATTGCCATATCACCCCAAGAAAGGTATGATATAACAATAATTGGAGTAGTGCAATTTTTGCCTAATTGCTTTGCAACAATTTTGAAAGTCATATCACACTTTTTCAAATATGATTTGATCGAATTTGATACGATCTCGTTTTGGTTGTGTGATTTAGTAAAATCACACATTTTTTATATGAATTTGATGGTAAAATTTGACTAAATTGTTGGCAATTATGTTTAAGAATAATTCGATAATATCACGAAAGTTAAATATTTAGGTGTAATGTGGTCAGTTCCTGTCATGGCATTGTGCCAAAGTCCTTTTTAGTCAATTTAGTTGGATTTTAGATTCGAATTTGTAGTTTAGGAATTCAGGGAATGGGAAAGCAGTTTCCCCAAATAATTTACTCAAATGACAATAATGCTGTATCATATGGGCGTATTTTAGCAGTGGTGGGCCAATATTGCAGAAGCTTTAACAGAATGTAATAATTTAATTATATTAGAAAAAAAAAAAAGGCGGAAGGCAACAAAAGGCAAGACAATAGAAGCACGTGACCTGCCAACACAAGTTTGCTGCAATTTCTTTTACAAAATCGACAATAGGCATCCCATTGTTCTTTCTGATCGATACCACACATCCTTTCACTCTAATCACTGCCTCACTTTTTGATTAATTTAATCTGAAATGCAATGAAAAGCAAAAATATTTCCAGTTTTTTGAAACCACCCAAATTTTTTAATTTATTTAGTTTACTGGGCGAGTCTGAGTGAGTTTGCATCTGTAATTGTGTGAGTTTGGCATTTTGTTTTCATCTTTGTTGTTGGTTCTTTGTGTTAAGTGAGAAAGGGGGAAGAGAGAGAGAAAGGAGAGTGAATTTCATTTGGTTTCTGTTTTTTATGTTTAAAACAAGAAAAAGCAAAGAAGATAATGATGGTTGCAATGGAATCAACAGCAGAGAAAGAAAGAACACTAGCAAAGATAGAAACCTTCTACTAAACCCACATGGAATTTGTGGGGATCACCCCTAAACATTTAGAATTTCAAACTCATTGTTCTCAGATCTCTAGGATCTCAGAGTTTCAGCCTTCATACTTCTTTGTTTTTTGAGAAAATTAACTCTTTCCTCACCTTCATTCTAAACAAGACGCTGTATTTATAGTTCGGGAGTTTGGTTTCGTCATATTTTTGGAGTAAAGAAGAGAGGCTTTTAGGTTTGGATAAGGCAAAGATATGGACATTTGAGAGTTAAGGCAAAAAAGATGGCAATTAGAGAGTACTGGATAGTTGTTGTATATACAAGGTAAAGTTACTTTAACCCGTAAAAGACCATGGAACACAGGAGTTTCATGTTGTGGAGAGTGGGATTTCTTCTGGTTTTCGCATTAATGGAGATTTCTTCCGCCACACTTTCTCCTGCTGGTGTCAACTACGAAGGTTAGTTTCGGCGTGTTTTTATTTTTATCTTTTTTTCCTTTTTTTTTTTTTTTTTGGTTTCTGAATTGGGATAGCTTCTTTGTTGTTTTCTGAGTAAATGCTTTGATGGTCTGCAAGACTTTCCGAACTACTCTTATAGCACCATAATTATGATTTTCATATCTCGTATTTAGTACTAAAAATTTTCTTTCTTTTATTTGAACAGTGTTTGGCTTCAAAATCCTTGTGCTAGATTTTTCACTCAATATTTGATTGGACAATTTTTACTTCAGAAATGAAGTGTTATTATAAAGTTTTTGGTAGAAATAACTTCTCATTTTTCTGTTGAAATCGGAGCAGTGGTAGCTTTAGTGGCCATAAAAAGCAATCTGCGTGACCCATACAATGTTCTAGACAATTGGGACATTAACTCTGTAGATCCTTGTAGCTGGAGGATGATTACTTGCACTCCTGATGGCTTTGTTTCTGCTCTGTAAGTGATGTTTGCTATTTGAAAATGGACATAAAAGCTATCGCAATTCTGCTGCATTTTATTTGAACACATTTTTAAGTGGTCTGTATTTGCTTTGAATAGGGGTCTTCCTAGTCAAAGCTTATCAGGGACTTTGTCTCCTTCGATTGGAAACCTTACTAACTTGCAATCAGTGTAAGTAATCACCTCTGTCTAACAAAATTATTTGCTACTGGGTTTGCTCATTCCTGGACTTATGAAATTTCACTTTTGGTCACCTGATGCCAACACAATTTTGTTGAGGTACTGCTGATTCTTTTCATGGATGTGTAGCTTGCTGCAGAATAATGCCATTTCGGGTCCTATTCCTGCTGCACTCGGGAAATTGGGGAAGCTTCAAACACTTGATCTCTCCAACAATACTTTTTCTGGTGAAATACCTGATTCTTTGGGGAACCTTGTAAATCTGAATTATTTGTAAGTTTCAAAATCTTTATATTGATTCCTTGAAATTTTCAATTTGCATCAAAACACTAGCTGTCATGCTAATCATGCCTGGGATTGATTCTAATCCTTTTACTTGTTCTATGTCGTTCCTTGAGCAAATCAGGCGGTTAAACAACAACAGCCTTACAGGATCCTGCCCTGAGTCTTTGTCCAAGATTGAAGGTCTAACTCTCATGTATGTATTTGAATTCCTTCACTCAATCCTTTGCTTGCTTTGCATGAAATGGATGAGAAAAATCATTGTTATTTCTGTGTAAATACCTTATTCACTACTGTATATAAAACTTCTTTGTAGGGACCTTTCCTATAACAATCTAAGTGGTTCATTACCAAAGATATCTGCAAGAACCTTCAAGTAAGCAATTCTGTCCCTGGCACCAAAACTGTCTTCTATTCACTGGTTGAGTTGTTGTATTGGTTCTCTGTGATACTGATGCAGTTCATTTATTTCAGAGTTATAGGAAACCCTTTAATTTGCGGACCAAAGGCCAGCAACAATTGTTCTGCAGTCTTTCCAGAGCCTCTTTCCCTTCCACCAAATGGTCTGAAAGGTTTCTCTATCTTAGCTATGTTTGAACATATGTGATAGTCTACCAGTAAATTCTCCACATTGAGGAAATTTGTTAATTGATGGAATCTCTGATTTCTTAGATCAACCAGACTCTGGCATGAAAAGCCATCATATGGCTGTTGCTTTTGGTGCAAGCTTTGGTGCTGCCCTTTCTGTCATATTCATGATTGGTTTACTAGTTTGGTGGCGATATAGACACAACCAGCAGATTTTCTTTGATGTCAATGGTTAGTCTTTTATCTTTCAATGTTTGTCTTTTTTTCTTTTTTTGATGATTATGGATATTGATGGTCAACATGGACTACTATGATAATCAGATGTCCTAATTTTTGTCTGCCATATGGCTGGATAGTAGTATGACTAAAGGCATGTGTCTAAATCCTACTCTCTTAGGTGTAGAGACATGAACAAAAAACTTGTGTGATTCACCTCACACACTCAAATAATTGAAAATGAAGAACCTTAGGAGTTCCTATATTGAGTCTGTTTCCCATAGAGATTATCCCATAGCTATTTATAAGTTTTCATGGATCACCTTATTTTCCCCTCATTTTGGTTAGCTGTAGCTCAAATTACTAAAATATAAGTATTACAACTTATCTAAGCACCAATGGATTTCTTGCCTACTTTATTGTGGTGTGTCCTTCACAAAATGGGGAAACCTAGTGTTTGGTCGAAGATAAATGATTTGAGGCTTGGGAAATCAGGCTGTTCTAATTGTTTATTAAAACATTGTTTTCGCATCATCTCTGCCTCATTTATTGAAACTGCAGTGGCAGCATAACATAATTGGTACTTGTATATATGGCATGGTATTTAATGTTTCTTTGCATGAACTATCCAAATTTTAAGTTACAAATTGCATTATTGATTGCACTGACAAAAAGCTTTTATTTTGCTCAAACTGTCCATTATCCATGCAATTCTCTTATATGATGTTTTACGTGGCAGAGCAATATGACCCAGAGGTAGGTTTGGGCCATTTGAGGCGGTATACCTTTAAGGAGCTCCGCACTGCAACTAACCATTTCAACTCAAAAAATATTCTAGGGAGAGGCGGATTTGGTATTGTATACAAGGGTTGCTTGAATGATGGAACTTTAGTGGCTGTGAAAAGGCTAAAGGACTATAATATAGCTGGCGGTGAAGTCCAATTTCAGACAGAAGTAGAGACAATTAGTTTAGCCGTCCATCGGAATCTTCTCAGGCTCTGTGGGTTCTGCACAACTGAGAATGAAAGGCTCCTTGTTTATCCCTATATGCCCAATGGAAGTGTAGCATCTCGATTAAGAGGTACTGAAGTTTCTAAATTAATTAGAGTTGAAATGAGTTGAATATGGAACTTAGAATCAATGATATCCAAAACTGATCCAGATCAACTTCAGCTAGAAGTCATGTTAGTTAAACAACTTTAAAACATGATATTTGCTTTTTTCTTCCTGAAAGTCACCAATAACTCACCATTTATCTTCATTCATTCATCCTTCTAAATAGGTCATAGTATTTTCCTTTTTTTCTGGCAAATTGTAAATCTATTGAGCTGTAAGATTTAGTAGTTGTTGCTTCGATGTAGAATTAACTGTTTTAGTTTACCTCCTTTCAACTTCTCCATCTGGTTCTAATTTCATCTGTTGTGGGATTTCAGATCATATTCATGGTCAGCGTGCATTGGACTGGGCAAGACGGAAAAGGATAGCCTTGGGTACAGCCAGGGGCCTAGTTTATTTACATGAGCAATGTGATCCCAAAATAATCCACCGTGATGTCAAAGCAGCCAACATTTTGCTGGATGAAGATTTTGAGGCAGTTGTTGGGGATTTTGGATTAGCAAAGCTTTTGGATCACAGAGATTCCCACGTGACCACAGCTGTGCGTGGTACTGTTGGCCACATTGCTCCAGAGTACTTATCAACAGGACAGTCCTCAGAAAAGACTGATGTATTTGGCTTTGGGATCTTGCTGCTTGAGCTAATCACAGGTCAGACGGCATTGGATTTTGGACGAGCAGCTAGCCAGAAAGGTGTCATGCTTGATCGGGTACTTTCATCTCTCTTTAACAGCTTATCTTTGATAAGTTATGTATTTGATCGAAAATTAAATTGGTGAAATGATGGATATATTGGGACTTGGAAATGGTATGTTTCTTTACCTGAGAATCTTGCAATGGGACAACTGTATGATTTTGAAGATTCCCCATGGTTTCACCATTGCACACCTGATTCATTGACTTGGTCTTTCTATTTTCCCACCTAATGTAGTTTGATCTTTCCTCAAACTCTTGGTGCAAGTGTTTGAGCAGAATTGTGTAACTTGGGGCAGTCTGTAAATAATCCAAACTCTATCTTAACCTAATTTGCAGGTAAAGAAGCTCCATCTTGAGGGAAAGCTAAGCCAAATGGTGGACAAGGATGTAAAGGGAAATTTTGACAGAATCGAGTTGGAAGAAATGGTTCAGGTGGCACTCTTATGCACTCAATTCAATCCAATTTATCGCCCAAAAATGTCGGAAGTACTAAGGATGTTGGAAGGTGATGGTTTAGCAGAGAGATGGGAAGCGTCACAGAAGGTGGAGTCAGGGACACCAAAGTTTCGAACGTGCGAAAGAAGATACTCAGATTTCATAGAAGAATCTTCACTTGTGGTAGAAGCAATGGAGCTTTCTGGTCCAAGGTAACTAGTAGTATATTATTCCAATGTGAAATCGGTGTCGATAGCTGTTGAACGGGAAGGCCATGTATTCATCTGTAAAAAGGAAAAAGAAATTCATGTATAAGCTTCTCTTCTTCTTTGTTGGTTCTTGTCAAAAAAAATTTTGGAATGCATTAGAAATATAAATGTAGTTTGCCTTATTTGATCTTGTACTTGGCTTCTGTTCATTGGGTGGTTGGTCAGGGACATGATTATGATTATGCAGACAAACAGTAATCATCGTACAATAATCTCATGTTTCAGGCGTCGGGCCCAACCATCAAAACCAATTTTATTATTTAATTTTATTTATTTACTATTATTAATCTTGGATCAATTTGTGAAATGTTATACGTGACGGTAATTAGGATGTATTCATATTTTATGTTAGATATTTTTAATTTTAATTTGATTTGAATTAAAATTTTATTAAAATTTTTAACTTTAATTTAATCTTTTAATATTGAAATTATCTGATTTAATTTAAATGGATTCAAAATTATTTATTGTTTCGATTTTTTAAATTATTTTTATTATTTTAATTTTTTTATCAAATTATCCTAATAAATATTAATAAAATATACAATATAATATTTTGTTTTATTAACAAATGATTTAAAAATTTATATATTAAAATTTTTAAAACATGTCAATAATTTAACTAACCGAATCAAATTTTTATTACTTATTAATAAAATAAAATGATTAAGTAAAAATAAAAATAATATTAATAATTATAATTATTTAAAAATATAATTATAATATTATCTAAAATAAATTTTATATAAAAAATCAAATTCAATCTAACGGGCGTCTTCTGCACAATTTTGCTCTTGTGACTGCGGAATCACTAATTAAAATTTTCTACATGTCCAGTTGGGCTTCAGAGATGATCCTGGTCCAATTTAGTGGACTTCAGTTTTGGATGGTGTACGGTACGACCTAGTTTTCCTCCTTGCAAAACTCAAAGACAGTTTTTTTATTATTCGATGGTATAAATTATGATTATTTATTTAAAATTAAACTCCTTTTAAAAAAATTAAGTAAAGTAGCATTTTCATTATGTAAAAATTTTGAAAAAAAAAATTAAAATAATAACTTTTATTAATCTAATTTTAATAGTTTAAATATGACATTTTAATTTTTTTTTTTATAGGTTTGAAACAATTTAATTTGTATCATTTAGCAAACATTAGCCACTACCCTAAACCGTTATAGTCATTTGATCTCACCACTAACATTGATAAAATGACCATCAAAACTTGCACAAAATTAGTTGAATACTCATTTGAGATCAGAAAAAAAAGGTAGTGGAGAGGTGACAAATTGTAAGAGAAGAAGAAGAAGAAGAAGAAGAAGAAGAAGAAGAAGAAGAAGAAGAAGAAGAAGAAGAAGAAAATGGCAATGGTGGGGGATGACTTTACACGTGACAGAGGGGTGAGAGACAGTGGGAGAAGAAGAATAAAACAATAACGGTGAAAATCAACTAGGCTTTTCAAGTTAGTGAGAAATGGTAGGGAAGAAGATGAAGAAGGCAATGGTGGGGGCCAACAAGGCTTGTTGAAGTGGTGAAAGATGATAGAGGAAGATGAAGGGAGTTTTCAATAATATAGTTAGAACGATGAAGGACGGCCCAACGAAGTAAAAGAAGGTGAGAGTAAAGGATTTGGAAAGAACAATATTTTTATTGAATTTCGATACTCAGAGAAAAGTATTTAGTAATAATATGATAATTTAAATTTATAATATTATTTTATATATATAAACTTACTAATAATTTTAAATTCAAATAAATTTGAAATCAAAACTTGAGGTGAGCAAAATTGAGTCAAATTCTATCTTATAGGGTTTAATTTGTTTATTATGATTAGTTTTGTTTTACAAAAAATTCAATAGAATAAAGTTCTTTTTCTAAATTTAAAAAAAAAAAAAATCTATTCTTACGAGAGGAAAACAAACAAAAGGCCCAGGACTCAGGGCCCTAAGTTGGAAAAGGCTCCGGTGTCACGATGGCAGCATGCTCCTGCCCTGCCACCAAAATTACAACTGTCAACCAAATATGGTCCACAGTGACCAAAATATCAATTCATGGGCCGCAATTGACGGTGCAGGGGCACTTTGTTTATTAAGAACAAGGGTAGCACGTGCCGCATGCACGATCATCTGAGAACGCCACGTATCCCACTTTCCTCTTTTGCCTTTTTGACAGTTTTTTCTCTCCGTGACTAATATGCCCTTAATTTCTGTAACCATCATGGATCGCCATTATCATAATCTACAGTATGTTAAGTGAATTGAAAAGGTAATGATTATCACATATTTAATTTAGAAAGAATAAGCACTCGCATCTGTTTCATTTTAATGGTAGATTAAGCTATAAGTGTTTTCCTTTTGCATGGTAGTACATGGCGGCGATTATCGTTTAATCTTCAGATGCATAGAGTTTAATGTCAATGGAGATTCTGAGTGTAAAAATGAGAAGAGGTTGAACAGCGGGCAGTTTAGTAATTCCGAAGTTGAAGTTCCCGTTCTGTTTACGCCTGTTGGAACTTAACCTTTTTCAACCGAGATGGTAGAAAGAAACTGATACTATTCCAAGACTGTAATTCTTCTTCTCTAAACTTAACCTTTTTTTTTAATTTTTAAGCTATTTCAGTACAATCCAACAATGTCACGCCCTTGGTTTTCTTTGTAATAATCTACCGAAACAACACAGTTCTTTTATCCTTTCTTTTTCGAATTTTACTCACATTCTTCACCCCGCTTAGATCCCTAACTCTGCAAATATTGCACGCATTGATTTGAAGGCAATGGATTTGAAGAAGCTTTCCTTCCCTGAACAGCTTCGACTATCTCACGGAAGGAAGGTAGTTTCTGGCTTTGGTTTGGGTGTTTGTGCTTCTATCATTGTGCTTACTATTCTTTTGCTTAGTAACTCTGTGAAGACTCCTATTTTTGCTCCTTTGTATCAAGGGTTCAACGGCATTAGTGGCAAAAATGCTTCTCATATTACTTGCTGGCCTTTTTCATTTTCAAGTTCTTCGTTTAATTGTAGCGGTGTTCGTATGAGTGGTGATAAACAAGTGAATAACTCTATGAATGTGGTGGGGAAATCCCAGGAAGCAAATGTGTCAAGAATTGTTGAGGGGCAAGGTATTACTGAACTGGGGAATTTGACTACCAATGTTGAAGATGGAATTGGAAGGATTCAAAATGAATCACTTGTTGCTAAGAATGGAAATTTTTTGGCTTCAAATGTGGAAGATGTGATTTTAGAGAAGAAAGGAAATTCCTGGGAGGAGGTAAATAATAATGGAAGCTTGATTGGTGAAAAAGGACATGCATGTTGGAATTGCAGTCTTAATGCCGAAGAAGATGATTATTGGAAGGGAAGTATTGAAAGGAATTATTCTGTGAAAATTACAACTGATGTAAGTAGCAAGGTTTCTGATAATAATAGCAATTTTAGTAAATTGTCACAAGATGGAGGAATTTTTCCTCAGCCCAATAACATGTCAATAGCTTATGATTCTCAACTTATGAAGAAGCATGCAAATTCTTTTGGAAATTGTGATATATTTGATGGTAGATGGGTGAGAGATGATTCGAAGCCATATTATCCTGCGGGTTCATGTCCTTACATTGATAGGGATTTTGATTGTCACAATAATGGAAGGCCAGATGATGGTTATGTTAAATGGAAATGGCAGCCGTACGGGTGTGACATCCCGAGGTGAGATTGATCTCCATTCTTTTAACTTTAATTGGTCATGAGAGTGCACTTGTATTATGATTTCAATGATTTATAGTTGATAAAAGTTGATTAAAAGGCATAGCAGATAACAACATGCTTAGAAGTCTTGTTTGATTATAGAGCAACTGTTTAGCTACTGAATGTTATCAAAAGAGTCCCACTGGCCTTCCTGTGATATATATAGACAAAATTCTTGGTTAACTTGTGTTAGAATAAACCTCATCAACCAAGAAACGCTGCATGTTTACAATGCTAGCTTTCTGTAATATTTAGACACTTGTGTGGTAAATGTTTGACTTATGATTAATGTTCAGTCACTTTAGTTGGGGATTCTATCTCCATGCCCTAATTTCATTTTGGAGGTTAGTGGATTGTGCTGGCATTGTTCTTAACTCTTTGACTGCTTCCAGTTTGAATGCAACTGATTTTCTTGAGAGACTGAGAGACAAGAAGCTTGTTTTTGTTGGAGATTCTCTGAATAGGAACATGTGGGAATCTCTAGTGTGTATACTCCGCTACAGTGTCCAGAACAAGAAAAGAGTCTATGAGATTTCTGGAAAGACAGAGTTTAAAAAGCAAGGTTTTTATGCTTTCCTATTTGAGGCAAGTATCAGGTGAATCCTTCATTTAGTGTGAGAAAAACTTTTTTGTACAAGCATCTATCTAACAGATGATTCATTTCCTGCTTTTATAGGACTATAATTGTACTGTGGATTTTGTTGGCTCACCATTTCTTGTTAGAGAATCATCATTTAGGGGAGAAATGGATCCATGGAAACACTACAATTGGATTTGATGGACCATACAACTTCAATGTACCACGATGCTGACATCATTATCTTCAATACAGGTCATTGGTGGACCCATGAGAAAACTTCTAGAGGGTGAGTTCCATCATTCTGTGTTTTGCATTAGTTTTTCATATTGTATATCCTGATATCAAAACATTGTTAAACCATGAGTTAAGTTTAATACAGTTATTATGTCAAAGGAAAGAAGCGTTATAGAAAAGAAAGCTATTTGCTCCATTTTTTCAGAATTTTTTGCATGACATTCTAATTCATTTTCTCATTTGACAACTTCGAGTGCCAGTCAAGTTATTAAATCTTTCTACTGTTTATTTCTTCTATTTGGTGTTTCACAGAGAAGATTACTATCAAGAAGGTAATTATGTGCACCCACGACTAAAGGTTCTAGAAGCTTATAAGAGAGCACTCACCACTTGGGCCAGATGGGTTGATAATAACATTGATAGCAATCGAACCCAGGTTTTCTTCAGAGGATATTCAGTCACCCATTTTAGGTATACTGTTGTATTTTCCTTTGCTTTGCCTCTATGCAGTGGATGAATACCATTGGTGCTTTTGTTCTTAAAACTTTGTGTGCTATTGACCTTTTTAAACAATCTTCCATTATCAAATCTCAAGGATAATCTGGTATCTGGTATCTATGTAAGGTAATCTTACATGTTGTTATTTGTTGAAAAACAAGTTAGTCTTATTTTAAGATACTTGCGCTTCAACTATGTGGTTTTCACGGTATATATTATGGTTTAATATCAGAGGAATTGTGAATCACGTGGCAATTTGTCTAGAATATACATATTAGAAACTTACAGTAAAAGTTAGTGATCCATATTACACAATCTCCTGGATCTTGCCTTTCTTGACCTTTTTTTGGCAAAACTGATGCCATAACAATCCATTCAGTTTGTTATCTTTAAATGAATGAGTTTGTGAAATTGTTAATGATTTAATGGATCATTATCAGAGTCTCATTTGAAAATTAGAGCTGTAGAGGTATGAAATAGCAAGTCATAAGGGTTATTCACTTTTTTGTTTATTTGATTACATGATGCTAGAAAAAAGTTTCTAAACTGTTCAATGTGGTTTCAGAGGAGGCCCATGGAACTCAGGAGGACAGTGCCACAAAGAAACCGAGCCATTCTTCAACGGAACTTACTTACCTAAGTATCCTTCAAAAATGAGAGCTCTGGAGCATGTGCTTCCAGAAATGAAATCTCCTGTAGTTTATTTGAACATAAGTAGGCTTACTGCTTTCAGAAAAGATGGGCACCCTGCGATTTATAGAATGGTATACAAGACTGCCCAAGAACGAGCTGCCGCTGAGGGAGTTCAAGATTGCAGTCATTGGTGCTTGCCTGGAGTACCAGACACTTGGAATGAATTGCTATACGCATCCCTTTTGAGAGCTGGAATTGGACCTTGGAGAAACTAAACAGAGTTGTACACAAAACAATTCTTGTACTACTCTAGATTTTTCCTGCCAATTTCATGACCTGCGAGTTTTATTTCAGCTTGGAATAGTATACATCAAGTTTGTGCCAATTGGGCAGATGTACAAATGGATTATGTATATTGATGTTTCAAATTAAAAACAATATAATTAGGCTTCCAAATTGGTTGGATATTGGTAAGAATTTTAGAAAGCAAGGTTGGGGGCAGAAGAATCTGTGACTGGGTTTTTTATTAGTGGACTTGTGTACCCTGTGGATTTTGTTTGCAGTTGATCAAACTTATCTAAAACTCAACTTGATTATTTTCGTTTACTTAAGAGTGCAATAGCAACACTTATGGTGGCTAAACCAATATTCTGAGGGCAGTAATATGTAAAGAATGTCTTTGTTAGCAGTTCAGCAGGCTATTGACGATCAGATTCTACACTTTTCAGTAGGAAATTTTCATTTCATGATACCGCATTTGCACGTTTAATGTGATGAATTTTCCTCATCAACCAACTTCTCCTGTTTCTTAGATGGCTCTTTTCTGGAAAATTGGTTGCTTCTTGCTCCTAATCAGCGAGTTGCATGTGAAAAAAAAGATGTACCAATGTCGAACACACATATATCAAGTTAATTCCCAGAAAGTTCCCAGCATTCAGTTGATTCAATTGAAGGACGAATGAGAAGTTAGATAATAAAGGCTTGAAAACAGAGAGAAAGAGAGAGGTAGAGAGGATGATAACATAACAAAATTATTATATACTAATATGCAGAAACACAGCAGCAAGCAAATCAGCTTGCTGAGGTTCTGCTTATAAAAACACAAACTTTTATTACATTTCTCATGCAAGAACTACAATAACATTAGAGATATATAAGAAAATATAAAACAGAAGAAAGCCAGAACAAGACTCATAACTGAGCCCATTGCCGTTTTGTGACTTGCCGGTTTGCCGTGCATTAACCAATCCTGATGGCTAAGCTAAGCACAGACAAACTGTTGAATTTTGGAGGAGAGAGTGATGAGAGGATTCAATTCCCTCACCCCAAAAACCTTATTGTTTTTTTAAGATCCGTGGAATGATTCCTCCAAAAGATTTCCATGCCTATCAACTTCAGCAGAATTGACAGGCTGCCTTGTGTGATTCCCAATATCCAATGGGGCTCTGAACAAAGCTACTGGGGAAGTTAAGTCTCTTGCGATAGGCTTTAAATAGCTGCTGATGATGATTGAGAAATGGTCATCTGAAAGTGAACTGGATAATTCACTACCCACCCTTTAAAAGAAAATTAAAAAAAAAAAGCCCTCACTTTCTTAAAAAAATTTCATGACTAAAAGTTGCTTACTCTTATGTTAATTTCTGACAGAAAAGGGTAATGTTAATGGATTAATTTACAACCACAGATTCAGTTCATATGGGCTGTTATGAATTTCTTGATAATGTTGGCAACTATAAGAGGATATTAATGTAAAATATGACAAAGGTGCAATAGGGAGACCACTTTTTTCTTGGGGTATTGATTTATATTATTGGATTTTTGTATACTTTTCCATTGCATCAGTGGATCCACTAACTCATGCTCATCTCAACTTTTTCCCAATTCCAAATCCTTCTGATTGTCCACTAATATAAATCTTTCACCTATGTGGGTATTTATATATATGAATTGGCATTTTTTTTTCTTTTTTCCTTTTTTCAATTTCCCCGTGTACATATTTCTTTGGCTCATTTCAAGATTTCTCTTTTTAATGGAAAAAAGGAGGTGGCCTCCTCCTCAGAAATGCACCCAATTGTAGCATTTAGACGGTCCACTTATCTCATGCTTGCTTTTTTAGTTTAATTATTGGGTCACAAACAAACAAACAACTGTCACTTTAATCTATCTTTCTTTGCTATTTGGTGATATATTTATTTCTCCATTTTGATCTTATAAACAGTGGCATTCATGCCAGTACTTTGTCTTCAATCATAGAAGTACCCATTATTGTAAAAATGACATTTCACTGGCTAAGTTGGAGGAAAAGTGAAAGCCTTATAGCTCTTTGGCATTGGTTACTGGTTCTGGTTTTGAAAGATTTGCAGAGTCGGTTTGAATAAAATGGATCCAGTTTGTTTGCTGGGATATTATAAATATATTAGTCTTGAGTGCAATCATGATCCTTTTTCCATTTATAGACAACAAACCCTGTAAAAATTGATTGCCACTTGGGTTTGAATTCAGTCCTCAATCAACTGGGTCCCTCTTATTATTTTTCCCATCCTAAAATGTATGTACAGGTTCGGAAATCAAAACACTGAACTTTCCACAATCATAAAAGCAATCAGGTAAACTAATAAATGTAGGTGAATTTGGGATATGCTTATAACGAATCTTATTACATATTGGAGATACAGATACTGACAATCCTATATTACCTAATAAAATATTGGAATTTGGGAGCCTCCAAGATACAATGAGAATTGCTTTCGGAGGTAGCTTCAATGGTTAAGTATAAAATCTCTAAACAGCTTCAAGAGAGTTTGGATTCGAGACTGGTATATATAAAATCAATATTAGACAAGTTCAATCATTAAACATAAAATTTTTTCTATTTAATATGGTTGATTCATTTTAAAGAGATGGTTTGATTTGGTAGTATGATTCTTTGTTATAAAAAAAAAAAAAACATTGCCTTCAGTATGCCCCATTTGAAAGAGACCCAGAGATGAAGAAGAGTGGATTGGATTTTTGATCCATGAAAGTTTAACAACAGCCCAGACCATTATATGGGCCGGTCCAGTTATCAACATTTGGAATTAACTTTTACTTGTTACTTAATTTTGACTTCTAAATGCGATAGAGTCAGAGCACAAGTGATGAGGGAACTCATAAGATTTTGCTTTTGAGCTCTGTAATTAAACACATCCTAATAATTGTAGGAACTCATATACTATTTAATCATTTTTATCTTTCCGCCGATCAAGCAGCGACGTTGCTCGTGATAGGCTTAGCTTTAAGCTGCTATCGTTCGGTTTGGATAAGTCAAGTCCCTTCGGTTGGTTCGCCCAGGGTCTCTTTTGACCCCTATTACTAATTACTAGATTGAGAAAAGTAATTTTTTAGTGATGTGGAATACACATATAATCTAACATTTCTCAAGTGTTTTGTTAATATATAATTTATTTATAGGTGTTACACAAAACTTTTTATTAAATAAGTGATTATACTCTATGGAAATTAATTAATAATATCTATGGAGTTAGGTCAAAAGATTTGGAATAATGATAATGCTGTTCCTCATATAAACCATGAAGATAAAAATCTACCAAAACCCTCCAAGTTTCACTACCAAAATGCTTTTAGAAAAGTATATCTTTCTCCAAATATTGTATGGCTTAGAGAATCTTTACACCTTTTGACCACAAATAGTTACTTTTAAACTTGCCTGGGGTTTAAAAACTCTCTATATATGCAGTAACTTGTTAATTTCATGGCTTAATTTGTTTTAAAGTTTAATTTTAAATAACAATTTGATATAACACTACTGAGAGTGTTTTAGTTCAATTAAATATATATAAATAAATAATTGAATGATTATTAAAGATGAAATAAAAATAAATAACCAAACTTTTTATTGAAAGAAAATGTCGATGTCTTTGGAATTATTGAAATATAGACAAAGTTGGTATTTTGACCATTTAGATCTTCAAATCAAACTCAATTCACCAATTGGCTTTAGAATCAACACGTTTAACTTGTAATCATGGTGATTACATTAAGATTGTGCAGACAAAATCAAGAAGATAAGCATTTTGGTGATGTTGTGGCCGTGCTTTACTCAGACAAATTCTCCAAAGGGTTAAAGATACCACTCAAGGATCAACCAAATGGCAGTCTCTGAATTGTTTAACTTTGTATTAGGCTATATGATTAGCCAAATGGTCGGCAGCAATTCCTGGCTTTATTTTTTTGAGCCAATAACCTCAAAACATGTACAAAATAGCATTTTGTGGGGTTAAGATTTCTTTATCTCGTTGAGCTAAAAAAAAAAAAGAGTAAACTTTCAGGGTTTCTAAACATATCAAGTCAATCAATATAAAATTTTACATGCGATCTCTTGATAATGACTTTGTGTTGTTCACGTAAATGGGTTCTTGACACGTTATGTTTGACTTCATTGCTCGATAAGATAAAAATCTAACTTTATTTAATGCTCCATTTAAGGTCTGTGGTTGTGGAAAGCTCAATGAGTAGTGCTTTTTGATTGTTACAAACACCTGTCACTAATTAAGATCTTCCTTGCATTTTTATCTTGGTTTTCACTTCAATGACTATTTCTTTGCCAGATAGCTTTAGTAGTAAAGTTTTTAGATTTTAAGAAATAAAAAAAAATTTCAAATCCTCTTTTGAAAATATTTTAAAATTAAAATTTTGATTTGTTAGATATTATACTTATGGGATTGGTAGACCAAAGACCAGGTTCTTTTTATAGATGTCCGTAGGATACAAATCAAGCCTTGCATGTGTAACTGGGCAAGTGAAAACAGACAAGAACCTGAACCTTACAAAAAGAAGACAAATGTTTTACGAAAGTTTGATAAATGAAGCAGAAAAACCCAAGATTGTACAGCAACTTACAGAAAACTTTGGGCTGGCCGGGGGGTGGGTGTTTTAGTGAACAAATAACAAACATCGGATTACTTATACACATTCTGTATTAAAAACGAGACAATGGTACTATTTCTGGACCACAACGTGAAGGATGAAGTTGACAATTTATACACGTGCAAGTTTAACACCATAGCCAGAGTAAATTTTTTTTTTTACCAACACCACCTTTTGATAGTTTATGATAGCTTTATCTGGGATCGGTTTTTTTTCTAAATGTTGCAATTTAATTACCCTATATAATGATGAAGAGGCTGATTAAAGGTTTGTCTAAATTACAGCCATTGTTCTTGATAGAATATGCATTTTGAGGTTCGAGGCAATTGAATAAAACGGTAGAGATTTAAAACAAAAGAGTAAGCAGTCAGGGCTACTGTTTTTTTGGTTTAGGGGGTTTGAGTGAGGGTTGCTTTTGACAGTTAATTTGTCCCTGAAATGACCACCCACTTTGAATTTAAACAGTAA
>NC_058141.1:9333944-9499090 GCF_011075055.1 Mangifera indica | reverse complement strand
AAAATTAAATAAAAATCATTTTCTATTACTAAACCGAGGGCAAATATCTCTAAAATTTCATTAATAATCATTCACTTATGGTGGAGAAGTATTGTGGTTTATAATTAAAAAAATTTGAAGATACTATAAATCAATTCATTACATAATGTACAATTATAAATATAAGTTTGATATATATACCATCTACTCATCTTCAACGTATGATTCTTAAATTCTTCAAATATATCTTCTATGATATGATTTTGTAATTTAAAGTCAGTTTTCACTCAATCTCTCATACACATGATTACCTTCACCATGTTAAGGTGTAAGTTATTGTCTAGTATGCAATCACATGCACTAAAAATAGATTTCGAGGCAATAGTAGACACTAGAAGAGTTAATAGATCTTGTGTCATGATGGAAAACACATGAAAACTTTCTTAATTTGCTTTCTACCATGCTAAAACATATAATTTGTCACTATATTGTTTCATAATTTTAAGATAATGATCAATATTAATATAATTAAAAACTCACCAAAATTTGAATTTTGACTCACATGTTGTTTACCTTTCAAAAAAGCCATCATACAAGTGATTTTCTTCTACTTAAACTTACTTTTGGTTTAGGAGTTTGTGTCCTCCTTCCGTATTTATTTTAATAAATAGTAAACATACAAGTAAAAAATCTTGAATATTATATATTTTATCAGTGTTTGTTTATAACAAATTTTCCTTTATAATATCTAAACAATTTTGTACTTTTAATAATTTGACTTAGAATCTAAAATAGCGGCTGCACAAAAAGAAAAAGTACTTGTTTTTAATAATTTTTAAATTTCTCTTCCATCTGTTTAGACATTTCTTGAAAAGTATTATAATACTTATATTTTTTTTAAAAATATTGCTTATTTCTAATATATTATATACAACTGAATATGTAGGTGGATATATGCACACATAAGGATTGGTTCGTAGCTGATTTCAAGGGCTCTAAAATGTTTATTAGAACCATAACAATCTTCTAATCATAGTTGGTCAAAAAACATGATTTTGAAAATCTTTGATTAGGTATTAAAGAAATATGTTATTACTACTTTGTACCTTTCTCATGCTTTCAACATAGTCTATATTGAATTCTACTTAATTCTAACATTTGTTTAAACTTTTTGTCTTAATTTCATTGACTTACATAAATATGATATGTTTTGAATATGTGATGGAGATGATGAAATGTAAGTGATAACTTGTCTAATTATTGATATTTTATTTTTAGTTAAGCTCAAACTATTTTGAGCTAATAAATTCATAATATGATATGCACACTTAATATAAAATAATTTTTTACTAAATGGAATTGAATCTCTTAGTTAGTATAGAGGTCAATGACAGTGCAAAATCGAGTCAAATCTCTCACTTAGTGGAAAGGTTGACGATGGTGTGAAATCGAACTTAATTTTGATGTGGTTTCTGTGTTAGGAAACCATTGAGGATGAAGAAAGTGTTAGTGGTGGAGTTAATGATGCATTAGAGTGAATTTTTAGAAAAAATAGTTATAGAAAAGAGAGAATACATTTTGTGGGAATATAACTGTAATATTTTAAATTTTTAGAGATGGTTTTAACTATAAAATATGGATACACTAGATAATGGAGAAAATAACTTTTTAAAAATAAGTTAAAGAAAAATTATTAATTTTCAAATTTAAAATAAGGAAAAGAGAATAAATTTTTAATTTTTTAAATAAAATTATTAAATAATAATTTTATTTTATATTTTATTATAAAAATTTAAATAAAATTAAATAATAGGTGGATATTTAAATTTTAAAAAAGTTGCCAATCCCATCTTAGCAAAGGAGTAAACCTTGGGTGGAATAAACCTTTTTGGCCAAAAACCAAGTACAAAGAGAGAGGACCTCCACTCCGCTGAAGCTGCGCTTGAAGTTGAGGCTCACGTACACACCCACAGACTACGTTGCGTCTCTTTTCTTCTTCTTGTTTGATATCGCACTTCCCAATACCACTCCCAGTTCTTCTCTGCTAATCCAATTCTTAGCAAAACCAATCTTTCAGTTTAATTATACATATATTTGTATGTATGTATTTGTGTACCATTTTTATTATGGAAAGAGCTAGAGCTAGAGCTAGACCTAGCTGTATGCCTCTAACCACTGACCTGTTACTGTATCGTTTAGTTTGAGCATTATTAATCATATTTTCATTTGAAAGGCTTTTTTTTATTTATAAATAGAGGAAGAAGAATCATATTTTTCATGGATGAAATGTGTGGGTTTAACTCAAGTGATGACTTCCCGGATAAGGCGTATTTGTCACCGGAGGATCAACTAATATTTCCTCCTGACTACTCCTCTATCTTTTGTACGGGTCGGATTCCCACCTTCGGATCCGATGAGCTATTATCGGCCGCCTCCGCACTCTCTGAAGCACCTCCGATCACACCTGAGATTCAACGAGAAGAAGACGTGTCAACTATTATTAAAGCCAAAATCGCTTCTCATCCTTCTTATCCAAGACTTCTTGAAGCTTATATAGATTGCCAGAAGGTGAAAAAAAATTCCATCTTTCTTTTATATAGGTTGAGATATGCTGTTCAACGACTACCAAAGTGTTTGTTTTCAATTATGTAGGGCTCTAATTGTGCTCTTTATCTTGTTCTCCTTCTCTCATCATAAATCCGGAGGTTATTTATCTATTGCTGTAAAGTTACTTATATCAGGACTCATCGTCATGTATACAAGAGCTGAAAGAGGAAAATTGAAGTACTCTTCGTCCGCTTTGCTTTAAATTCCAACCTAATTAACGAGCGTTTCCATTATCTTTTTACAGTCTGCTCGGAGTTAGAGCGTTCTCTGCGTCTTTTGTGGAGGATGTTTTTCTCTTCTTTTCACTCTTGATCTCCAAGATCCAAGATTTTTCATTTTTGTTTTCTCAAAGTAAACAATTAAAACACGCTTACCATATTTTCTCTGCTTGCTTCACAAGAACTCTAATGAAGAAAAAATTTAATTAAACATTGATGATCATCACCACAAAGAAATATTAATTAACTATTCCTGTGATATATGTGAAATATATTGAGAAATGAAAGTTTTGTAAGTTCTTTTAGATTTTGATTGTTCCTCTTCTTTAAAGCAATCGACTTTTTGTGGATGGTTTTTAGGTCGGTGCACCCCCAGAGATAGCATATTTGTTAGATGAAATTCTGCGAGAGAACTATCCGTTTAAGCGAGACATTGTGCCAACGTGCTTGGAAGCTGATCCTGAGCTTGATGAGTTCATGGTTTTACTTTCTACTTACAACTCTTTATCTTTTTAACATGAATATTTTGTTACTCTCTAAGCTAACTTTCTTTTCACTGACTTAGGAAACCTACTGTGACATGTTGGTGAAGTATAAATCTGATCTTGCAAGACCGTTTGATGAAGCAACGACCTTTTTAAACAAAGTTGAAATGCAACTTCGCAATCTCTGCACTAGTGCTTCCGTTAGAAGTCTTTCTGGTCAGCCCTCTTCCCTCTCTTTCTTTCTGTAAGTTTCAATGGTGTTTCAAAAAAAAAAAATCCTTTCTTCCCTTATTTTTCCAAGATCCATTGATTTTTGTGCTGCCTATTATCTTATTTCCTTTTCACTGCGTGACTGTACATTACTCTACTCTTCTTGCACATTAGGGAAACAAAATATCACTCTATGCATCCATATAGAAACCTCAAAATATCATGGCTATGACCGGCAGGTAAATTCATGGCTACGATAGCGTGAATCCTGGTTCACGATAGCACATGAAATCCACAAGAAAGTTACAACTGATGCTGTCCTAGTCCTAGTAGTCACTGGGCCTATCCTTCTTTTTTCTGTATCTTCGAAGTACCCTCCACTAATTGAGATCAACAGTAGTACTCAAAGAGTAATCAAAGGTTTAAGGAAACTTATACAAACAATGAAAACCCTAGAGACGAAAGAGACGCTTGTCTTAGTTAAGTGACTGTTTCTCTCTCCACTGCACTCTCCTGGGTTATTTATTTTAAAGTCTGAAATGGCCTATTTGGTGTATACTTGGAATATCTATGGTTGTACGTTCACATATCTCTTTGGGGTTTATACATGGAAGTGTAAGCACAAAAGGTCAAGATTTCTGCAGTGTTGGACTTTACAACAGTTTTTTTTTTTTTTTCCTTTAAGTTCATTTTTCATTTTTCCAAAATACTGAACTTTGTTTATGCTTGGGTTATGACAGTTTGTTGTGTTTGTTCTCTTAATTCCCTTTGCTTCAAAATTAAACGATTTATGTTAGAGATTCTGATTCTGACGTTTCAGAGATCAGTGATGACATAGTAAATAGTGGTCTTGATAGTTTGAACACACTGTTGTTGCCTTGGATCTTTATAAAAACTACTAGCGTTAATCGTAATAAATTCTGGGTAAACTTCTTTTGGTAACCGGTTATCTTGTTAATTTCCCATGTCATTTGGCTGTTTTTTCTCTTCCTAGCTAATTCTTTATTTCTATTATGGATTAATACTGGAGTCTGGGGTTTCTCTCACTTCCTGATGTTAATTTTTAGCATAAAATATGTGATTCTTAACGGAGAACCATGTGTAAAATTCATGCTAATTTCCACATGTAGAATTTTTTGACAGGCTTAATTTATTGCCGATAAATTCTTTGAAGACCTTCCGGTAATCATACTTGGATAACGAGAGGATAAAACACAATTATTACATTGTGCCTCTTTTGATTTGGTATTATACAATTTCCCTCCATCTTATTCCATTCCATATCTTTCCTAGACTAGAGAGTTACAATCTAAGAGAAGTTGAAATGATCCCATTAAAAGATCTTATATCTAGAAGACGATGTATAGTTCCCTGTTTGATTTTTTGGTTGGTGGTAATTTGTTGGGAAATGATTGAATGTGTTTGAAGTAGAAGCATTTGCTTAATTGGGTGCTAACTTGAATTCCTTCTTATATCTCCTATTAGGAAAAAAAACACTCTTCCCTAATCTTTCTTTCAATTGCATAAGTTTTAGCTAAAATTTTTTAAACAAATATTTCCGTAAGTATTTTGTCTATAAACATCGGCTCTGAAGTATCTAATATTGGTGGGCCGATTTTCCTCAGTTTCATTGAATATAATAAAATTAATTTTTGCATGTGTATTGTGTGCTTTCTATCTATTTGATGTAAAACTAATGGGGCCTTCTCTTCCAATTTAAAGTGGATGACAATGGCCTATAATGATGTTTGAATTGCTTTACTGAGTTTCAAGTTCCAACATAACTAGTGTATTTATATGTTAATTGGTAGATGAAAAATGGGCGTTGGAAATTGACTATTTTTCTCTGCAGCTAAAGTAATATTGCCACTTGCAGTCTGATATATCTTCTTGGAAGTTGGTTTGGGTTATTTCAAAATAAATAAAACTTATTTTAAGTGTAATTCATTTTTACTCTTGGCATCCTCATCTTCTTAAGATCTACCTAATCATGTGGGCATTCATCATTTTGCCGTTCTAAAAGATTTTATCTTCATTAAAGCTTAATGTTGTGTTGCATTCTTCTGTTGTATTTTTGAATTTTGATTGAATTCTCACAATCTTTTTCCAAGTATGTGTAGCTGTCCATCTTATAATATAATAGCTGGAAACTTTTAGTACTAGTGCAAATCGAATTTGCTGATTGTGCTTTTGCTTAATATATTATTTCTTTTTTTTTAGCCTGGGACGGATTTGTTTTTTTTAAAACTATCTGTCAGAGAAGCTGTTGTTCTCTCTATTTGCAAAGACTGGAACCCATGCAAATGAATGGCTACAGCAGCCTTTTATATTCGATGGAAATTGGTTATGATTTCATAATTATATTTATTTTTATTTGCATATAAATAACAAAATTTATGGATCACGCACACTACTTTGGCTGATAATGGTAGCAACCATTATTTTTAAAATTTGAAAGTACAATTTACCTTTTCAAAGATGTGATTACAGTATTTAGTTACTCTATGTTCCCCTTTGTTTAAGTGGATTCTTCTTACTCATTTTTATAAAATTGGGAATTCTTTATATAAATTAAAGAAGAAAAGAAGTAAAAAGATTCTTTAGGCACAAAGTTGTATGTATGCATAAATTCACTTGGTTGGATTGTGTTAATTAAGGTGTCCGTTTTCCAGGCTGCTACTCTTATAAAACTATTGGGATTAGCCTTTGATGTTTTAGCTGGTTTTTTCACATTTTGTTTCATGTAATATTTATGGTTGGCTTGGATGATTATAATGGTACCTTCTTTAAATTAACAAAATGTTTCTTTTAGGTACTTTCTTTCGATAATTTTAGTTCCAAATTGTTATAGATGGACTAGCAATACCTTTACTGAGTGATTCTAAGACTCTGTAGTTAAACATATTTGTTATCCTGGAAACTCTTAACCTGTCTTACGTTCAATTTCCTTCATAAATTGTCCACTTTTGCCAGTCATCAACCACCCTTATGACCTCAAAGTCAAAACTTAAGAAAGTAAGTGTAAGAGGGAACTTTTATCTTGGTACTCATGGTAGTATAACATGTGTATTCTTTCTGCATCTCTATCATTTGATGTTGGGAAATACATTTGTAGGTCGCAACAGGATAGTTTCTCACAAAAGAATGTCTTGTGAATTTGTAAACCTTGCTTGAGATGAATGTCTTTGCGTGGCTTGATGGCATGGTGATTGTGTTATAAGTTGCACTAGACTTTATTGTTTTGCTTTTGAATTGTATTGAACGAATGTCCTTTATATACGTGGATGATGCAAAAACTTTTTTAACACGTGGTTTTGATTGATTTTCAGGGTAGTTGAGCTCATAAGTAATGTTTAGTAAAGTAGTTGCCTTGCTGTGATTTATCATAATTACCCTTACTAATGGGACAATCTTACTCACTTCGTGTTAAAATAAAGATGCTTTCTGTTTTCGTATTATAAAGCGTATTGGTCATGGCAATTATCCAATGGCTATTAACTCTGTTCGAGTTTGAGGCCATGTGACATATGGGTTTTTGTTTTTGAACAAGTTTCAACGGAAAAGCCTGGATTATGAATGACAGCATGAGCAGAGAGAGAGAGAGATTTATGGGACAATCCCGGGTAGGGCGGGTGGTCGGAGTTCACATGCACTCCCGTTGTTCTCGCTGCGAAGCCACCAGCTTTTTGAAGAAATATGTAAAATATAATAAAGAAGAAAGATGATTCAGTGTTGTAGACTAATCTTCACTCCTGCGTCTGAGTCTTCATTGGGCAATAGGTTCATCTGCCACTGCTTAGTGCCTGTCATTTCCATTAGACATATGTTCCCACTTGTGGGTCTCTCTGCTTCATTATCTTGAAGGCCATCACACGTGTCTGACCCTTACGGGTCCAAATCCATTGCTTTTCAGTTTTCTCTCATAGTACATTCATGCTCCGTAGGGTCATCTCATAATGCCTTTACCTACCTGTATTTAATGAATTCTCACACTCAATTGTTGTTCAAGTCTGGTTTTCACATTTTTTAAATTGAATGAGTGAAAAGCTTTCAATTTTCGATTACATAAAACCGAGGCCAGTGCATAATAGTAATGGGGTAAAATGGAAAGGGAAGAGGTAAGTTAGTAAGATTTGCTTGGTGGGGGGAGTGGGGAAGGGAGGGCCCGAATGCGGGGTGATAAAGATGTAAATGTAGTAGTGTTTGATACCATCTTTAATTTACTGGGCCGAATGGGAATTGATGGCAGTACCAACCTGTCAGCTATCTCTCTTTCTCTCTCTGACAACAAACAGTTATATGGACTGATCCAATTCCATTTCTGCTTTTGCTGACGGTGAGCACTGTGCAGTCTACCCTAGCCGTTCATCGTTGTCCCTCCAATTTCATTTTCAATTCTTTTACTTGTGGGTCCATCAACCTTTACTCTTTAGCTCAATATTTATTGCTCATTATGCCTAGGTTCAATTTTCAAACTATATTTATTTAACGGCCAAAGTACTATTTTTCATCTAAATTTAAGTGTGTTTTTAAAGTTACATTTTTTAAAAATTAAAAGTTTTATTTATTTGTTTAAAATCTCAATTTGAATTAAAAATCTTTATCCCTTTCAGTTTGAAAATTTTACAATTTTTTTAATCTAAAATTTGAAAAATTAATATTTTCTTGTAGGGTTTGCAAATTTTAGAGGGAAAATGAGGCTGAAAAGAAGTATTATTAAAGATGAAAATCAGCCCTTTAATCATCGAACAATCTTGAGTTTTACATTACTCAAATTAGACCATTCCAAAGCGCGAGACTAACCAAACTAAGCAGATTTAAACGTTGGGTTCAGTGATCAACCGCTAGGGGAGATTTTTTTTTTTTTAACTACACATGTAACTACATTTTTGTTATTCAAGCTACTTTTGGGGGTAATTTGGACTCTTACATTTATGGTATCATTTGGCATGTAAATGTGTATATTGTATCTCATTTTGCAATATTTCATGTTTATAGTGCTGAAACCCTTTTGCCCTTATTTTAGTTCAAGTTTATTGAAGATTGAAAGGTCGTGAATTAGTGAAATAGAAATGTTGAGTTGATGATGTGCATGTGTAATGCTGTGAGCAGAGGAGGGTGGTGCATCATCAGACGAGGATTACAGTGCTGGGGAGACAGAGGTACCAGACTATCAAATTCGGGATGAAGATAGAGATCTTAAAGATAAGCTTTTACGTAAGTTTGGAGGTCACATTGGCTCTTTGAAGTTGGAATTCTCAAAGAAGAAGAAGAAGGGGAAACTCCCAAAAGAAGCTCGCCAAACACTCATTGAATGGTGGAATATGCACTACAAATGGCCATACCCAACGGCAATAAACCAATTCTTTTCTCTATTGCTATAATGTGTAATAATAACACTTCAAGGTCTAAAACTCATTTTTTCTGTCTTGTAAATTATTATGATGCAGGAAGGTGATAAGATAGCGTTGGCTGAATCAACGGGGCTAGATCAGAAGCAAATAAACAACTGGTTCATAAATCAAAGAAAGAGACACTGGAAGCCAGCGGAGAACATGCAGTTTGCAGATAGCACATCTGGACCAGTATTTAGCGATGACTAAACTGAAATGAACTAAATTGCATGCAAGTACATGCTTCAGCAATTGTATCTTATGTCGATGCATGTGTAAGCAAGCTTTCTGTATATGAGAATTCAACTCTTGTAGCATTGTGACCACCTAAACAAGGGAAAATAATTTTATTTCGCTTCATGTATATATATTTCCAATTCATCAATATTCATGTAGTCATTATATACTCGTGACTTGAAATGCCAGCATTTATACATGTGAAATAATGACATGAAATCTTTTTTGTGCTTCGAAGCAACATTTACATCTATGAATTAGTAAGATCAACTAATGCGAACCAATATTACAATTGTAAAACTGAACCAAAACCTAATAAAAATTAATCAAAGGGTACTCTTACTGTTAATAGAAAGGTTGGGATACAAAGACTCTACATTTATTTCTATCTCGGAAGTAGTCATACGCAACTTCTTACATTTCGGTGGATTTCATTTCATGATTTTGTCATATGCAACTTGTATTTGTATAGGCGTATGAATCTTCAATTTCTAATTATAGTAAGTGCAATATTATACGTATTTATTTTAAATACATATTTATGTGTCATTATGTGATTGAGTATTATTTTATAGTTAATTCAAACTCATCAAATTATATAATAACATACATCAAGTTTGTACTTATTTATGTATACAAAATATGTATATATAATTTTATTGTTATAGTAACTATATATATTTCTAACTTGTATTTTTAATATTTTTCCTAAAGGGATATAAACTCAAAATTGCAAGAAAACCATGGACAAGCCCAAATTCTGAAGAATTTAATGTGATTTTTTTTCAATATGTAAGGAAGAAAAAACAAAGATAGTGCTGGATCAATGGCTTTATGACTAAGATCTTTACTTAGCAGCAATAATAATAATAATAATAATAATGATGGACATAAAATGATTCCAGGACCTAGAGTGTAGAGAGAATTTTTTTTTCTTCATTTTATCCAGTAACATTACCAAGATATGTTTGGATGCTCTTATCCACTACTCTTAATTTAAAAGAGATTCTGTAATTATAATTTTTCCTGTAATGAAGTGGATTAGAATGTGAATTAGATATCATCTTATAATAAAAAAGGGAAATAAATAACATAAATAATTCAAGCAGAAGGTATCAAAGAAAACGAATGAGGTCCTAATACTGTTTGCTTTGATTTTGTGTCTGTCACATATATATATATATATATGTAAAGATAGATAGATATGTTTTCGAATCAGACCTACTTGCTCTCCCTCTTACCATTTACAAAAGCTAAGTCTTATCACCATGTTAACCGAAAATTTTCTAAAGTTGAATCACTATAAATATAGAATTTTCTATATATGTTAGCTTGGCCATATTCTAGAAACTCATATTCTAAATTTTAATATACGCTTAGATAAAGAAGTGAGAAGGATTTCATAAACCATTCCTTAAGTTTGCATTAATTTCAGGTGAAAACCATTTGATAAGTAAAGTAAAATAGAGTATGATAAAAGTGTACGTCCAGATCTTTTAGTACATGTTGCAACATTAAATAGAAGGCAACAAAAGTGCTTAAAATCTTAAATTTATTAATTTCACCGTTATAATTACAAGTTGCAAACCATAAATACAATTAAAAAGAAATGGAAAGAGGTTTTAAGTGATCACACTTAAGCTTTACATTTTCCTTTACAATTGAAGATAAAAGATAAGATCATCATAACCAATAACATGTGTGATTTGAACTGAGTCAACCTTGAGTTCAATCGAACTCAAACTTAGCTTGGTTAATGATCAGGCTCGAGCTCGACGAGCTAATAAAATGGTTGCTTAAGCTTGGCTCGGCCATGAGCCAAACTGTTTGTGAGCTGCTTGCTAGCTTGGCTCGGCTAGGCTAGTCTCAATGAGCCTAATCTTGAGCCAAGCTTAGTGAGGTCCAATGACCTTGTTCAGAATCCATGTGCTTCTTAGCTTTCCTTTCAATAATATAAATGAATTGAATTAAAATATAATAACTCATCGAGTAGATTTACACAAGAGTAGATGTTAATATTTACATAAAAAAAAAGTAATAACTAGTTTTTGGTTCTTATTGCTCTAATAATTTTGTTGAAGATAGTAAGCCTTAATCCATAGATTTAAACATGTTAATATATATATCTAATTCATTAAATGAAAATTTTCGTCATTGTTCTTTATTACTTCAACCTAAAACTTCACTTCTTCAACTCTCTATTATAATTTTAGATGCAATTCATATCTGGCATAATCTTCAGTAACTTACATTTAACCAATATTACTTCAGTAAACCTAAAGTTTATAAATTTGTAATTGAGTAGACATTCAACAGATGGGGAAAGCAACAAAGAACCATAATATGTTGCAACACAGAAAAACAAAAAAAAAATTACTCAACTCATAATATGTGATGACAAAGAAAAAACCTTAAAATTCTGTTTTTCCCGATTTGATAGACAACCTAATCCTTATAATTCCCTGTATTGAAATTATTTTATCAAAAGAAATTCAAATGAACCATTCATTACACTCACCATATCTCAACATTATCTTATGCTCTTCATCCATAATTTTTATTACACACCATAAACATCACAAATCTTAGTCCGCCATAGTACATAACAACAATATGAGAGAAACACATAGTACACAATATGAGAGAAACACAATAGCAAGTTAGTAACACAAAAAAATTAGATAGGCAAAACCCCTAAATTACAAGCCCTAATTCCAAAATTAAGGTTCAATAAATTCTATCAAACAATTAAGAAATTCAAGTAAACAAATAACAAACAACAAATCTTGTTTCGTTGTCACCAAACTTGTTGTTGTTCAACGCAATATTGGACAAACAAAGCCGCTTGAATGTCAAACGCCAAGATGCCAAGTGGTTGGAAAACGTTGAACTGTTGAACGTTGTTATCAACTGGAACTTACATTGTCATATATATTGAATCCTGAACTAATGTAGAAAGAAGAAGAAAAGGCCATAACCCAGAAGACTGAAGAAGAAGTTAAACCCTATAGGTTGAAACATAAGTGTGAACTCTTCAATGGCAAAAGGAAAAAAGACTTTCCTTAATCCATTTATTTAAAATTTTTAATGATACAACATGGTTCATGAGCCATTCAGCTATGTAGCTCAGGCTCATTTATATTGACATCTAAAGCTCAAGCTTAGGCTTAGGTAAGCTTGGCTCATTTCAGGCTTATTTGAATTAAGCTCAAGTTCAAACTCGAACCAACTTGATTCGAATTCAACCCTATGTGTCCTTTTAGGTCTCAACTTGAGACTCAACATAACAAATATCTCTTTAGTTTTTAGTCTAGTCTTGTTACTTCTTGAGAGACTACCTCGACATCTTCCAATATGTAGAGATGGCTTTTTGACATAAGCCTTTTTCACATAGTTTTCTCCCTCAAAGAAAAGCCATAAGGAATAGATCAAGAACTTTGCTCTAATATTCTCCTCGATCTCACCTATTGTCGTGACCATGAACAACCTGTAACATCTCCTCTAGAAGTACTACTCTCAAGAAGAAGATGTTTTTACTTACATCAACTAAACATGCATACATTAACAAACTTAATCATTCAAACTCATAATTTCATCATAACATTAAAATTACTAAAATACCCTTACATTGTCAAACTGTAAAATAGTGACAAAGGATGTTTATAAATGCAAGAAAACACAAACCAAACTTAAACATTACATCTCAAGTAAACCAAACACAAAAGTGCAAATAATAATAACATAGATTAAACTTGACATAAATGCCCTTACACAACCTTTACGCCTGCTAACCACCACTGTAACACCACCTTCAAAAGTTTTATCTTTTGGAGAAATATGTCACCAATTAGACCATTTGAGCATGCATTCATTTCAAAACACATAATGAAACTCATAAAATCATTAAATGAAACATCATTTATTACTCTTTAAAAAATTATGAAAATACATTTTTTAAAACATATGTATTGGAAACGTACAAAAGATGTCTAACAGAAAAAAAAAAAGTCATGAACAGGTGTAGCCAAATACATAAAGTAAATAAAAGAACATAAATTAAAAACATATGAGATATGATGAAAATGCCTTCCTTATCTCTATGCTCGCAGACTACTACTTGCCTCGCAACTGTCATGATCATTTGTTTTTACACATATGAAAGTAAGAGAGTGAATAATAAGATGCTCAATAAGCAGGAAATTCTATTGCTAAGTTTTTCATAATCCCCAAAATATCCTTGGTTTCGACCAATATTATCTCCGTCATCCAAAGTCGGTATTAAACTTGTATTTGGATGATAATCGGTCTTATATGTTGTCTCTTTACTCATACTGAAGTTTAGGAAATGTCTAAGCTATATATCCTAACTCTCGAATCGAACTATATCCTGTTTGATCACTAAGGAATCATTTTTCTATGTTCCTATTTGATATGACCATAACATGGTGAAAACATCATTATCTGGAAGCTATAATTGAGGTTGTATACTAAGCTGATCAGATTAGAACAAATACAAAGATTTGCCACCTTAGTCGTGTAAGTTGTCTCTCTATTCCATTACACTAAAACTAGATCTCAACTGTGCTTAAGTACTCTACTAGGGGTACATTGTCCTACTGTAAGCAGTGTAGGGAATATGTACTCACGATGCCTCTTCCTAATGATCTTATAATCTCTAGCATGCATGCATCTTGAGCCCTAACTAAACTCAGCTCAGTTCAGCTCAGCTCAGCTCATTCTTGCTTTCACTTAAAGCTTATCTCATGCCTTACTAAAGTCTCATCTTTTAGACATATAGGGTATTACTATGTACTCGAGATCTTTATACTATTTCTCAGAATAACCCTTTGGTCTCTGGCCTAGTTTCTTTTCTCTTTTCTTTATTATACCTTTCATACATGGGCATGTCCTCTAGCACACACGAGGGTGCATCCTCCTTTGGACATACACGACCTTCTTCCTCATGGCCATTCTCTGTGTGATTTGTATCTTATATACATAAGGGAGTGCTTCACTTACATGGGTGTGTGCCCCTTTAGTAATTAATACACTTTCCATTTTTAAACTTATCTTGACCGTTCTAACTTTTTAAGGGTATTTTGGTCATTCCATCCTACACACAATCGTGCTATGATCATACATGGCAAGCATATGTGCCTTAGTTGACCACTCAATGATTAACGACATTTAACATTTGTTAGATCATTGAAAAAATTTAGATGAATTCTTAGGTTTTGTATACATGAATGTATGTCTTATACCACAGGGTCATGTGTTGACCTTAGAAAAATAGTAATATCATACCCATCAATAGACTCTTATTATTAGACTTTATTCTCAATAATTAGATTACTAATATATTCAATTCACATGTAACATCGTCCCAAATTAAATCTAGTACAAGAACATAAGCATATCAATACCAAAACTCATATATCAAACTAAACATAAGATGCACAATTGATTCACATCAACGACATCACATACATGCCTCTGGCAATTGAATAGCCTTATTACACATCAAACACATGACTGTAGTAGAGGGAGAAGTGTCCTACTTACCTTTTGAAAAATCTATAGCCACTAAGTTAATCGTAGGGTCTCATTTTCTCTTCTTTCTCCTTCACCACATCGTTGGAAAGTGGTTACCGGAGTTACCACATGAAAACTAGTTAGTCAAACTTAAAGTCTCTCTCTTTAGAAAGAATGTGTTCATTTGGATAGGGATTGGAATCCCTAAAACACATCTATCATGCATTTTCAAAACTAAAACCACATAACATCATACATAGATGTGTATCTATCATACATGACCGTGTATCATTTAATTCAAAATTTACCCGAAATCACCTTATTTGGCTAACTTAACATTGACACACGATCGTAGCCCTCTCATACATGACTATGTGTCACACCTGAAATTCAAATTTTAACTTTAACTTCACTTGACATCATTCATAAACATATAAAATAATTATTATGCCCTTGAGACATACTTATAGGTATTACAACTACTCACCTCACAATCATCACGATTACCTATACCTGCACACATGAAAGTAGGTGAATGAGTGATAAAACACTTAATAAGTAGAAGATTCAACTATTAACTTTTACATAATCTCTAAAATGCCATTGGTTTAGCCCATGCAAACTCTGTCATTTGGAGTCTGTCACTAAATTCCTATTAGGATGATGATGTGTGCTATATTTCATATCTATAACTCATACTAAACTCAGAAATATCTAGGCTACATATCATAACTCTCAGATCGAGCTATATCCTACCTGGGTCACTATGGAACTATTCTTTGGATCCCTAACTAGAGTCACCATATAATCTCTAAGTGAAAATACTATCATCTGAAAGCTATATCTTATGGTTGTCTACTAGGTTGATCAGCTTAGATCAAATATAGGGATTTGACACCTTTGCGATGTAAGCACTCATTGTGCAATCCACGTACCTATACCACTATTGAACGACTGAGCATCATTTTCACAATTAGGCTCTACTGTAAGCTAGTACCTTACTGTGGGTATGATATCCTACTATAAGTGGTGTATAAAGTATGTACTTATGGTGTCCGCTCGTATCGACCTTATAATGTCTAACATGTATATATCTTAAACCTCAAATCACCTCGGGTGCATTTTAACTGTCACCTTAACCATAACTCGTGCCCTATTATATTGTTATCTCTTAGGCACATTGGGTATTACTATACACATAGAATATCTATATTGTCTCTCGAGATGACCTATAAACTTCTAGCCTAGTTCCCATTTTCTTTCTTTACTTTTTCGTACACACGGGCATCCATGCTAGGTTACATAGGTGTGTAACTTTTCCTTATGCATGAGACATGATTATTCCCTCAAAGGGATGACACGTTTGTGCTATAGGGACAAGTGTGTTATTTCTTATCATGGGCTTATTTCTTCTTCATGCCATGCATAATCCTTATTCATTATGAAAACTCTCTGTGTTTTTTTTTAAGGACTCACATAGGCATGTGTCTCTCCAAGGATGGGTATGTGCCTACTTCCAAACTTAAACATTTTACAATTTCCTTTCACTTAGACCAGTGTACTTCTTAAAGCTATTTTAGTTATTTCACCTCACACAAGCTCATACATATAACATAAATAGGTGAATTTCATAGCTTAGTTGACTATTCAATGGTCAACAACGTCCAATAGTCACCCAAACATCAGAAAACTTAATCTAAAATGTGAGTTTTATGCATACATGAGTGTATCTCATAATACATGACCATGTGTCTACTGGACCCTTGGTGTTTTGATGATGATAAAAACAAAAGCTAAAAATGCAAACATGTTCAAAAAATGTATTAAAACATTACAAAATGGACAAAACAAATGAAGTGTGAAATTTGTAGAATAAGGTTGTATTGAAGAACATGTAATTGGACACTAATAGTGTTTTAGTCATGCACCTCTTGTTCAACCTTTTAGAAATTTGTTAAAATTCAAAGAGAAAGTTGAATGTCCTGCCATGCCACTTTAATTGTCTAGCTGTGCAACCATACTTCCAGTCATGCTCTTGAATTCTTTCTAATTGTGTTTTTTCATGAAATGGCAATTGTGTTCTTCAATTCTTCTAGCCATGCTTAATCATTCCTAGCAACCATGCTAGCCGTGCAAAATTCATTCTAGTCGTGCTTTTTAATCCTTATCCAACTACGTAAAATGCTTTGCCAACCATGCATTTGAAGTAGTCAAAGTGCAATTTCTAGTCATGTTTTAATTGTGCCAACCATGACTTTTGTAAAATCAAGCCAATACATAAGTCGGCATAGAAGTTGTTCAAGCTTCTAGAATTTTTACAAAAAACAAAGAATGAAGCAAACCTTCTGTGCCAAGAAAGTATTTCACATGCTTAGTGCATTTAAAGCTATCTGTTGGGAACTCTAACTAAGATTGACTTAGCTATAAAATTATGAAAAATTATTGAACATGATGATTCAGTGCCAATGGATCTTAGGACGAATGAACAGAAAAATGAAATAGACTTTAATGATGATGATGAAAAAAATGATGAGCTTAAATGCTAAAACTATTAGCATATTGTTTTGTGCTCTTGATGCTATCAAATTTAATAGGGTATCAGTTTGTAAGTCCACTAAAGAAGTTTGGACCATACTCCAAACCACTCATGAGGAAGCAAGCCAAGTTAAAGAGTCAAAGATTGAACTTCTTTTTCGAGAATACAAATTATTTGGAATGAAGTCCGAAGAGAACATCACTGACATGTACAAGTGGTTCTCTAACTTAGTAAATGATCTCAATGAACTTAGAAAGAAATTTGAGACTATCAAATTAGTGAAGAAGATTTTGAGATCATTACCAGATTTTTGGACCATAAAAGTAACGACTATTGAAAAGTTCAAGAATCTTAGTAATATAGGAAGTCTCTTTACCTATGAGATGAAGAGGAAACCAAAGAAGAGGAAGTTAAGACAAACAGGGACATTGCCTTGAAAGTTGTTGATAAAAAGGAAAAGGAAGCAAACTTTTCCATGAATGAAAATGATGTGAGTCTTCTAACTAGGAAATTTAGCAAATTCCTATCAAGATCAAAGAGGAACCAAGGAAAGAAGTTTGCTAGACAAAGAAGAACCAAGAAAGATGTCGAAAAGAGTAACAAAGAAATAATTTGCTATGAATGCAAGAATTCGGGCCACATTCACCAAGATTGTCCCTTAAGAAATAAGAAGAAGGAGAAAAAGGAAAGGAGGCTTAAAAAGACGGTTCTTACTGTAATATGGAGTAGAAGTGATGACTCAAGCGATAAGAGTAAGTCAGAAGATGAAAAGGCCAACATATGTTTCATGGCCAAGAGTGACTCAGAAGATGAGGTAAATGATCCAAACTCATATTCTTTAAATGAATTGTAATATGCATTTGAATCATTAATGGATGACTATGAGAGCATGGAAACTAAATACAAAGTATTAAAGAAACAATTAGCATACATTAAAAAGGAGCATAACACACTCCCATATGGGCATGATAAATTAAAGATTAATTTTGAAGTTGTATCAAATGAAAAAGAATCATGCAAAAGGAATTTACATGCATTAAAGAAAAACAAGAAGAATTAAAGAAGAAAGTGTTAAGTTCAAATGAGTTATTTGAAAATTTTAAAATTGGCACTAAAAGGTTGGATGAAATGCTTGCCTCACAAATAAGTAGTCTTAATAAAGAAAGTCTAGGATATAATATAAGTAATCTTTTCACAAACTGTAACACTCTGCTTTAGATACATACCTCTACCTAGAATAGGAATCTAAAGATGTATGTTGCCTGAGACTTTCTTACTTAGATTCGCAGTACAGATAATCAACTTTTATGATAAATTAATTCTCTTTCATAACCTCAAAAGTGTAATAAATCATAAAAAAAACATAATACCAATCCCAGTGTTTAAAATCCAGAGTCACAAACCAAAGTGTATAAACTATAACAATAAACTCAAATATATAATTATAACATAGTATGCAAAATAACTAAAACACCTATATCTCATATGTTATCCTAAGTTGACTAGTTGGCTCCCCGTCGTTGCTCTACAGCTCTACAACCATACCTACAAAACAACAAAAAGAAAAAAATGGTGAGTAAAACACACTAAATAAATAGGTAAGCACAAAACACATTAATCAATAATATTCTCCCACGTGTCCCTTAATCAATCTCCTTGTGATGTTTCAGATGTTTATCTAACATTCTTGATGCCCATCCAAATCATCTCAGTGTCCAATACCCAATCCTTTGTGGTGGTGTCATTTTGAATGACTAATGCCAAATAATGTACATTAATGTTCTAGAAGTCTGGTGAAAGCATGAGACATCCTAAATGTCAATCATAAGGTGCACCCAATGCACATATGGGTCGGGGTTTTGGGCTAAGGATACCATATCATAAAAGTAAGGAGACCTCGGGCCTCTCTTGTTATAGCACATGTATCCCATATGCTACGATGCCTATCATTAGTGCTTGCACCAACATCCCAGATGCTAAGAAGCCCTGCGTCAATACATAATCCTCTAGAGGTATCAAGGTCACACATATTAGCCTTGATGTTTTTATATCCATACTACACATAGCTTGGTGGCATGATCACACTACACATGGCTTGGTGATACATCACATTACACACAACTTAGTGATAAGTCATAATATCATGGTATATTGCTTCTAGTTTTTTACTCGAAATCACTTTGATTAGGGTTCATGTTGTTGTCCACATAGTCGGGCATACCCAAATTACGTTTATGCCATTTTCCATATAATCTGATATATTTATCCATTTTCTTTTTTATTTTGCCTTTGTTAGGGTCTTATACCATATTTCCTCATAATTCTTTCTTATAAGGGTAAAGTAGTCATTTCTAAACTCATTTACTCATATCAGAACCTCATATACTATCTATGTACTTCCTATGCCCCTGTTTCCAAATTTCTCCAAAAATGCACAGGTGTGTATTTATCACACATGACGATGTATTGTTCTATCTATATAGGCATGCAAACTATACACACAAGAGTGTACCTTTAGGGCAAGACACATGACCATCTGTTTCATGCCACATAAGCATGTGTCAATTCCCAATTCCATACTCCCATGACATTACTGGTGTGTGTCACAAATTTTCTAGAATTTTGTTATAAACATCTTTGCATCTTCCAATCCATTTAACACCACGAATAACATCGAATTCATCTATATATCATTACTAAGCTCATGCCAAATGACTCTACCACTATATACTCAAAACATCAGTCCCAACGCAACAAACTTGCATAGCAAACATATTTAATCACTTTATCAATACCTAATCCCAATACCTTTTCTCTAAAGCTTACATAATATTAACTATAAACATATTTAGTTCATTACATGCCATCACAGATGCATCTTACAGGAGTTTTTGATAAAATTGATATCTATAATTAATCCATTCACACCTAACCATATAGGCATAAATCACTTAGCAGAATATACTCTGCATCTTCCAGAATTTTGTTATGAACATCTTTGCATCTTTTAATCCTTTAACACCATAAACAACATCAAATTCATCCATATATCATTACTAAGCTCATGCTAAATGACTCTATCACCATATACTCAAAACGACAGTCCTAACACAACAAACTTGTATAGCAAACATACTTAATCATTTCATCAATACCGAATTCCAGTAGCTTTACACTAAAGCATACAAAATATTAACTATAAATGTATTTAGTTCATTACATGCCATCGCAGATGCATCTTATAGGAGTTCTTGATAAAATTGACATCTATAATTAATCCATTCACACCTAACCACATGGGCATAAATCACTTAGCAGAATATACTCTCTCTATTATCAAGACAAAGCCAAACATAAATGTGTACAATCATATGAGTAATAAACACACACACAAAAAAAAGACCTAAAATAATTTAATTAATTTATGAATATATTTCCTTAATGCATGATTAACATTTGTAGAGCAACAAAAAATACATAAGACTTGCATTAGAGTTTGCCTACTTACCTTTCCTCTGGTGGAGCAATTGACCTTCATGTGACTTTAGATAATCTTTTTCAACCTCCTCTTGCATCCATAACCTCAAAGCACTTAAAAATCTCTTGTAAGTTCTCTATTCTCTAAAGAAAATAATAGGGTAACCCCAACCAAACGTGAATGCGTTCTTTTTATTTTCAATTAAAATCATGATACATAGGTATGCACTATTCACAAATAGGCATGCATGTCATTACCCAATAATGACATGTTTGGAATTAATTACACATTTCAAAATCCTCGTGAAACACATACTTATCTAAAATTCAAACTTGCTAACCATACACAGACATGACATATAGACGTGTACTATCGACATGCATGTCTTCCTTACTTAACCAACTTCACTATTCTTATGGGAAAAGACTATTTTACCCTTGTCATGACATACACAAGTGTGGAAGCCCAAATCCACATATGTTGAGTTCATTAATCACAAACAATCATATGAAAAACCAAAAGATGATAATACCCTTAGACAAATTTATGGGTATTATGCAAACTCATTTAGGCCTTTAAAGAAACCACATGTATGTGCATGAAATTCAAATTTTGTTCCTTTGTAGGGCATACTATTAGATTATGTCCAATTAGGAATGGTAAGCCTTTTTAAATTAAAAAAGTTTAGGCTTCTAAAGGGATAGTAAAAACTAACATTGTTAGATCCAAAACTATTTATGAACCAAAGAGTAAATAAATTAATTTGTGTTGTAGGCATATTATCAATCTTCTTTAAGGTCCTTTGGCAAGTGGTACTTGGATAGTGGATGCTCAAGACACATGTTAAGAGATAAAAGCCTATTCTCCTCATTAAAGGCCAAAAATAGAGGCAACTCATCTTTCTCCATTAATGATGTATTGTTTGTTGAAAATCTTAAACAAAATTTACTTAGTATAAGTTAATTATGTGATAAGGGCTTTAAAATTAGTTTTTACTCCTTATGTTGTTAGATTGTTGATGCTAGCACAAATGTAGTTGCATTCATTGGCCATAGGCATTAAAATGTGCACATTATAGACTTGTATGACATTACATCTAGAGAACTATGTCTCATGTTAACCAATGAGGAAAATATGTAGCTATGACATATGAGATTAGAACATATAACCATTAATGTTTTATAAAAACTTTCTAAAAGAAATTTAGTAAAAAGTTTGCCAAAGTTGATTTTAAAAGAGGGTCATATGTGTGATGCTTGCATAAAAGGCAAACAAACAAGAATTTGATTTAAATCTAAAAATTATGTTCCAACCTCAAGACCCCTTTAACTTTTACATATGAATTTGTGTGAACCATCTAAAGCTACAAGTCTAGGTGGAAAACATTATTGTTTTATGATTGTTAATGACTTTTTAAGATTTACTTAGATCATGCTTCTTGCTCATAAAAGTGATGCATTCCATGCATTTGTTTCATTTGTTAAGAAATTGCAAAACCAAGTAGAATATAAAATTACAAGCATTATAAGTGATCATGAAAAAGAATTTGAAAATTTATATTTTGAAATATTTTACAATAAGCATGAGATTGAACATAATTTTTTGGCATTGATGACACCTCAAGAGAATGGAGTTATTAAGAGAAAAAATAAAACACTTATAAAAATGACTAGGACCATATTGTGTGAGTACAATTTACCAAAGTATTTTTTGGGTGAAACCATTGACACATCATGCTACATTATAAATAGAGTCATGATTAGGTCAATCTTCAAGAAAACTCCAAATGAGTTATTTAAAAGGAAAAAACCCAATATTGCATACTTTCATCCCTTCGGATGTAGATGTTTTATGTTCAATAATGGTAAAGATAACTTGAGAAAATTTGATACCAAATCGAATAAAACAATTTTCTTAGGTTACTTTACCACCTCCAAAGGACTTTCTTAGTTTAAGGATCTATACATATGGTATTTGATGAATTTTCTAAGTGTGTAGAAAATAGAAATGAAGATAAAGTCATTGTGCTCATGGAAGACCTATAAATGAAAACTAATGTCAACCAAAAGAAGATCATCAAGTTGAGGTTGAAGAATAAGAAGACGAATTTATGCAACCTTAAGAACTATAAAAAGATTCTACACATCCAAAGGTGAAGGATGAAGTGAAGGAAGAAAAGATCATCAGAGATCCTACCCAAGGAGTGAGGACAATAGCTTCATTGACAAACACTTGTCAGTTTGTGGCATTTTTGTCACAAATAGAGCCTAAAAAAGTAGAGAAAGGTGTTGACGATGAGAGTTGGGTATTTAAAATGCAAGAATAATTAGATTAATTTGAGAGAAACAAAGTTTGGGAACTAGTTCTAAGGCTAACGGATCATCCTGCCATTGACACAAAATGGGTATACCGAAACAAGACAGATGAAGTCAGTATTGTTGTAAGAAGCAAGGTTGGACTAGTTGTTCAAGGCTACTTTCAAGAGAAAGGTATTGATTTTGATGAAACTTATACTCTCGTACTAGATTAAAAACTATTAGAATATTACTTGTTTATGCATTCCATTTAGACTTTAAATCATTTCAAATGGACGTTAAAAATGTCTTTTTAAATGGTTTTATGCAAGAGGAAGTATATGTTGAACAACCTTTTGGTTTTGAAAATAATGAATTTCCAAACCATGCTTTCAAACTCGTAAAAACTCTTTATGGATTAAAACAAGCTCCTAGAGCTTGGTATGAAAGATTGAACACTTTTCTTAGTTAAAATGATTTTACAAAAGAAAAGCTAGACACCACCTCATTTATAAAAAGACATAAGCATGATGTTTTAATAATTCAAATTTATGTGGATGATATCATCTTTGGTGTCACTAATGAATCCCTATATAGAGAGTTTTCTAAGATGATGCATGGAGAATTCAAAATGAATATGATAGGAGAGCTCAACTACTTCCTTGATCTTTAAATCAAACAACTTAAGGAGGGAATTTTGCTCAACTAATCAAAGTATATGAATGTCCTCCTCAAAAGATTCAATATGAGTGATGCAAAATAACAACTCACTCTGATAAACACCTCAATCATGTTAGATGTGGATAAAATAAGTAAAAATGTTGATATTAAATCATATAGAGGCATGATAGGTGCGTTATTTTATTTAATGACATCAAGGCCCAATATCATGTTTAATGTATGCATATGTGCTAGGTTTCAAGCTAATCCCAAGGAAACACACTTAAGTGTCGTGAAAAGAATTTTTAGATACCTTAAGGGCACCTTAAGCATTGGTTTATGGTATCTTAATGGGTTATTATTCGAATTAAGGGAATTTTTTGAAAATTGATTTCGGGGGATATAAGATTGATACGAAAAACATTAGTGGCACTAGTCAATTTTTAGGAAACATATTGGTCCCATGGTTTTCAAAGAAACAAAACTTATTGGCAACTTATACTACAAAAGCTGAATACATTTTCGCAGCTAGTTATTATGCATAACTTTTATGGATAAGTTAACAATTAATGAACTATGGTTTTGAAATGAAAAATATTCCAATAGTTTATGATATTACAAGTGCCTTCCAACTTTCTAAAAATCCTATTTTGCGTTCTATAACAAAATATATAGACATTAAACATCATTTTTGCATGATCATGTTAGCAAGGGTGATATCAAAATTGAATTTATTGATACAACTAATCAATTTGTTGATATTTTTACCAAGCCATTTGATAAAGATAGGTTTTGCTTCATAAGAAGGGAGCTTAAGATGATCAATGCAAACCAAGTAAGTGCATAATGTTTTCATCTCTATGATTCATGTTTGCAATGATTTTTAATGCAACATTGATTGAGTTTTTGATATGTATGCTACTTGAATAAAATGTGAATGTTGTGATTATTTGAAAATGCATTGACATTTACATGACATAAACGCTTAACGTGAATTTGAATCGAATCAATTCAAACTTGTATTCAAAGTTGATTAAATATTGAATTATATCAAATGTCTTTGATTCGGTCACAATATCCAAAATTCATGTTTTGAGATATTATGGTCATTGCAAAATTGAATTTCTTTTTTTGCAAAAATTTCTTCTAAAAGGCTTGCATGAACCTGCCATTTATGGTCCAAGTTACCATCAATAGGCTCAACCAAATTTCTAAAAATGTGTCCGAATATAAGTCAGGATCGATTGATACACAATCGGCTCCTATGTTAAATTTTTGAATTTTCCTTTTTGGCACAACTGGCATGCTCAATTGGAGCCACCTATTTCACCCTGTTCGTAAAAAAGAAATCATTATCTTCTAGTTGATAATCTATGCATTCACACCCGACATGATTTTCAAATTAAAAAAAATTATTATATATATCCTTTATTTTAGTTAAAAAAATTCATTATATATATAATTTATTTTAGTTTTAAAAATTCATTATCATATGTTTTCTTTGTGTGACACGATTGGCATGCACAAAAAGTGCTTCACATGCCGCCTATGCCAGTGCCCTTTATTAAAAGGGAAAAGTGCTTTCCTAATCGACATCTTCTTGCACCATAACTTTCCTATTTTTTTCTTTTTCCAAAATCACTAACTTCTCTTCTTGTCGACAACTATTCTCCCCAAAATCTCTTCCTTTTTCTTGCTAAAAACTCGCACGAAGGATAACATATTAATTTATATTCATATCATTATTCAACATCTCTTCACCATTTTTTGCATCATTTATCACCTTAACAAAGATTTTTCTCCATGGATCCTTAATCTTGTTGATAAGTCTTCCATCTCATAAGTTCTCAAACTTTTTTAGTCTTTGTGCTCCAACTTCATCAATGGGTCTAAGAACTAAGAGAACAAAGGGTGCAAGTACCTTTCATTCTACTCTTTTTAAAGTTGTTCCCTATGATATTGTTATTGGAATGATGAACCAAAGAAGTGTTTGCATGCAATTAAGCATAGAAATATTTATATAGGTAAAAGTGTTTATTTGTCTATCCTAGATGAAATTAGAATTGCAAATGAGTTTATGGAAATAGTAAACACAATTAAGTGGAAGAATTTATTTTTCATGAGATTTCATGCTTACAAGAATCTGGTATATAAGTTCTATAACTCTTTAAAGTTGCAAACAAATTCCAGAGATAACATTATGGACTTTACTATGAGTTTTAGACTATGAGGATCGTACAATCACTCAAAAAATGCTTAATACATGGTTAGAATATGACTATGAAGGGATGTTAAATACCCCATCAAACTTTAATCAATCTGATGCTTGGATTGTATTAAGAGGAAGGGAAACATATCATTCACATCTTTCAAAATAAAGGAAATTGGATAATCAGTGTACAGAGTACTTCATAGGATTATCACCTACACTTTGAATGCTAGAACAGATTTAAATGGATTAGTCTTTGTTCAAGATTTAAAGTTGATGTTTGCTACTCGCCATAGAATACAAGTTGATACTACTAGATAACTAATACACAAATTGTACTACATTAAGAATGATGATCATGCCATTCAATTTGGGATACTCATATCATTCATTGCATAAGAATTTGAGTTAAACTTAGAAGCAAAAAATCTAAACCACTGCATCTAATTCAAAGATCCTGACTATTTTACTGCCCAATCCTTAGTAAAGATGGAATCACTGGAAAGGAATCCATAAGGAGGTAACATGTAACACTTATAAGGAGGTAACATGTAACACCCATAAGTAAACCTGAAGGCATTTTAGTCTTTTTTTATATTTAGAATTATATTTGGAGTGTCATTAAATGGATTTATAATGTGAACAATTATGCATTACAAGAGTGACATTCGTTCGTACCTGAAAAGGGTAAGAAAGTCACTTCACATGAGTGTGTGAAACTTGTTAATTAAAAAAAGGCATACGCATGTGTATCGTGACTAGGCAGGATTTGTATTTAAATGTAAGGTTTGATCATTTTGAGAGAATTTTACCCTAGTAGCCGCCTAACCCAAGGAGTAAAAAGGGAAAAGAGAAAAAGAAGGATCATAATCATTAGAGAGGAGCCTACAATCATCAGAATCCATATAGCAACACCAAGAACTTGCAAGCTATGGAAGCCAAGTCAGTATGGCGACTTGTCAGCTTATTTCTCTTTAAGACAATTGTTATGATCTATGGTTACAATCTATTGCTTATATTAGGCTATTAAGGACGATTAGAATGTGTTTTGCTAAATGACTTTAGCTTGTAAACTTTATTATTATGACAGTAACATGATTAATACATATTCAAAAGTTGGTTCGTATATTCATCATGATAGTAAGTGATGTCTCTGAAATTTTTAGGAGTAGTTTTATTGATTGAATGGTACTAATAGGAAATGAAATATTAGGGTAGTGAACTATTTTGATAAGTTAAAACTACATATAAGAATGATATTGAACTTGAATTAATATCTTAAGCATGGTTATATGATATGTTAGAATATATAACTCTAGGATGTTTAAACTCATGTTTAGAGCCTTGGTATATGTGTCTTTAGTTCAAAATAAGTAATTTCATAATTTTTGCATGCTCATTCTAAAAAAGGGCATATATAGTCATGTGGTATGGAACACACACCCATATGTGACTTTCTAAAAGTGGACAAATATGAGAATGAAGAATGACTAAATAGAATCAAATCAGAGAAACATTCATTTTTTACCAAGTATACCTGTTTATTTTGTCTAAGAAGAAGCATAAGAAGGTAAATTAAGAGTACACCTATGTAAGAAGAGACAAGGGATGTCTGTGTAAGATATTTGTAATAAAATAAAAAGACTATTTTACCCGTAAGTTAAATGTAAAGATGAGGAAGAAGAAAGAAACATAATAAAACACCTTAGCAGATAAATTAAAATAGTTAAAGATAAAAGAAGTGTCTAACTATGTGAAAGACAACACATGACCTTGATCGAGTCAGATCTGGGTCAAAAATAAAAAAAGTTAAGGCAAGTGATTCACATCAAGATAACCACTAGTTGTATGCGTAAATGTAAGATTTGTGAAAGCAATAGGGATAGATATCTATAAGATGCATCATGCACTCGACTCGAAGGCACATAACCACTCAGTTTATTCAAATATGCATGATAAAGATTATGGCTTCTTAGATATTTCTTCACATGGTCAGTGGGATGCATCACATATATACCTACAATAAAGGTCATCCCAAGATGGTTTAAACAGTAGTTCTAATTAGCTTATGTGATAAAGGAAGAGACTACTACTAAATTATTCCTATATGACTAGGGTGTCCTAGATAGCTAGCCGAATAGACTGTATAACATGTGCATAAGGCAGGATCGATAATGGCATGCAAGGTGTCTTATGTTTTCTCGAGGGTATCAGATATATCAATATCAGCTTAGGCCTTAATAACCTTTATGGATGGCTTATGTCAGAGCACGAGAGTGTCGAGTTGTGACCATATAAAGATTCACAAATAGTATGACACGTGCACAAGGCTATATATTGAGTAGACATGCAAGGTGTTATTTGTTTTAATTAGGGCATTAGAGATGCTAAGATTAGTTTAGGCCTTATTAGTTTGTGTGAGATGATCGATGTATACAAGACATAAGGATGTCAAGAATAGACAAATAGGTAAGGTAAAAAGCCAGAAAACATCTGCTTTAGCCACAAGTATATTTAATGATAGAACACCTGGATTTTAGTTTTATGCTTTGTGCATAGTTTCACTCACACATTCATTTTTGTGGTTTTGTAGGTTGAGACGAGTAGCGAGGTATGTGGAGGAGTCAGCGGTCTAGAAAAGTTGTTGCATGAGGGTGAGAAGCAAAATCATCATTTTTAAAAATTATCTACTACATGTGTTTTCGTTTCCATTGATGCACTGTAGAGATTCTTAGTTACTTTTAGACATTTATTTTTTAATAATGAAGGGTTTATTGCATTTAAAGCATTTATCCAATTGACAAATTTTTTCACGCAAGGTGTCATTTGTTTTCATTAGGGCATTAGAGATGTTGAGATTAGTTTAGGCCTTACTGGTTTGTGTAAGATGATCGATATATATAAGACACAAGGATGTCGAGAATAGATGGATAGGCAAGGTAGAAAGCCAAAAAACATCCGCTTTAGCCATAAGTATATTTAACAATGTAACATTAGAATTTTAGTTTTATGCTTTGTGCATAGTATCGAGATGTCACCAACTTCCAAAGTGTTTTCACTCACACATTCATTTTTTTGGTTTTTTAGGTTGAGACGAGTAGCGAGGTATGTGAGGGAGCCAATAATCTAGTTGAGCTGTTGCATTAGAGCGAGGGGCAGAATCATCATTTTTAAAAATTCTCTTATGTATGTGTTTTTGTTTCCATTTATGCACTGTAGAAATTCTTAGTTACTTTCAAATATTTATTTTGTAATAAAGAAAGGTTTTATTGCATTTAAAGTATTTATCTAGTTGACATATTTTTGCATTCTTTTAATTATAAGTGAATTAATTACATGCTCTTAAATTTCATTGTCTTTAATTAAGAAATCAAGCAATGCATGTTTCTTTAGGCCATATTCTGTGTAAGGGTATGTCTCTAGAAAATGGTGTTACATTTATGGTATCAAAACATGATTTTGGAACCCAAAAAGGTGTTAAGTTCTAGTGTGTCTTCCAGTGGTGCTAAATCATTCCAAGCAAATATGTTAGCAATGCAAAATTCATTCCAGTCATGACTCCAGAAGAAAATTCCAGTTGTGTAAAATTTATTCCAGTCACGCGCTTTAATCCTTGTTTAACTGTGCAAAATGCTTTGCCAACCATACATTTTAAGTAGTTAGAGTGTAATGTCCAGTAATACTTCAATTATGCCAACCGTGCCCTTTGTAAAATCAAGTCAGTATATCAATCGTGTACAAGTTGGCATGAAAGTCGTTCAAGCTTTTGGAATTTTTACAAAAACAATGAAATGAAGTAAGCCTTCTGTGCTAAGAAAGTGTCACACATGTTTAGTACATTTAAAGCTATCCATTGGGAACTCTGACCAAGATTGACTTAGCCATAAAATTCAGATGCCAATCATACTCTTTAAACATGCCAACCATGCCTATGGATTTTTAAGAGCAAAACATCGTTTTTAGCACATAAATGACTATTTTTGTCAAAGCAACTCAAGCTCAAGAGAAACGTTGCTCAACCTCGTCACTCAATTTCTATAAATTGAGCTCTATTTAAAGAGTGGAAGGTTACACACACATAAGAAAGAAAAATGAAATAGAGAAAATCTTGTTATTCTCTCTCTTTGCTTATTCTCTGTTCCTTTCTTCAAATCTCTCACTAAGTTTGAACTCATATATTTGAGAGTATATTTGTGCAAAACTCATACTTCTAGCCTTTATAAGGTATTTAAAACTCAAACCTCTATATTTCAATCACTTGTGGGTGAAATCCCATATCAACTAGTGTATTGGATGTAATCTCAGACAAATTAAGTGTAAATAAGTTTTTCAAGTGATAGTAGAACTCCAAAGCAGTTTGCTTGGAAAAATAGATATAAGAGGCTTGCAAGAGAAAGCTTTTAACCACTCTAAATTGAGCTTTTCTAAACTCTACTATTTATTTAAGCTCTTATTAATTGTTTATTGTTTGTTGATTATTTGTATTAATTGCTTGTATGCATTAAATTTTTCATGCTTATTTATTTTGTTGAAATTAATTATTTGATTACTCTTGTGAATAAATTTGGTTTGTTTAAAAGAATTCATTTTTTTTAAAGAACCTATTCACCCCATTTAGATTAATTTTAGCCATTCAAAATAGTTTTTCAGTGTCAAACCTAAAAAATAGATACGCAGGCTTAATTTCACACCCTAACTTGATCTTTATAGGTTTCCACCATATCAACGGTTTTCCATGACATATACATCAGGTATTAAGCATCTTTAAACTAACAATAATGCCATAAACAGAATACACCGATCAAACATGTGATTTGCCTAATTTCACACATTATAATTGCAAGTATAATCAGTCAATAAACTACAACATTACACCAAAGAAAAATCATCAAAAATAACCATCACTATGGATGTCATATCCTCTACCCAAAACTACACATATACTTGTCACATCTCTCGATTCAATCATAAAGTATATAAGAACTTGTGAACATAAAAATACTCAATTCAACAGTCAACTATTCGATTCATCATATAAACTTGATTGGCATGGGAAAGAACCATAGTCCATCTTTAGCAAAATCATAATTATAGAAGTATGAGAGCCCTACTTCCTCTAAAATCTGTTGCCTAAAAACTTGGTTTAACTCTCTCTTCCCTTATTTTTCCTATAATAACCACCATCTTCTTTGTCAAAAAAATATGTCAGAACTGCCACCAAGAATAAAGGAAATTCTCAAACCTCTTTTCTATCTCTTTTTACAAAAGGTTTGTACATTTGGTTAGGGATAAAATTCCCTAAAACACAGCTAACTTACCAAATATAAACTAGTAGCTCGTAACACCACACATGGGTGTGTGCCTTCATCGCACACGACCATATGTCACTTGAATTCAAATTATCATAATGCATGTCTATTCTAGCTAATGTGACAATTGATACCCTGTTATAACCATCCCATACAGGGTATCTTCTCTTTGCAATTTCATACTTTATCATTAAATTCATGCCAACTCACTAAAATATCAACAATAATCATAGAAATGACTATAATGCCCTTGAAATGTTACCTATGGGGTTACAATTCCTCTCCCTTATTAGAAATCTTTCCTCAAAATTTGTTAGAAACAACTTAGGATACTTTTCTCTCATATCCTGCTCCGTCTCTCAGGTACATTCTTCAACTTTGTGGTTCCTTTGAAGCACATTTGCCAAGGGAATTTGTCAATTCCTAAGCTACTTGATCCTTTTATCTAAAATCTAAACCATTTTTTCACATAACTTAAATCATCTCTGAAAGATCACTAGTATATTTACAAAACAACAAAAAATAATAGACAGATATTTAAGTTTTTAAAAAATAATGATAAAAACTTGAGAAAAGAGAAAACTTTCGGTTAGAATAAGTCCTTTGACCTAAACTTTTTAAACAATTACTTCCACAAGTATTTTGTCTATAATCATTGGCTTCTGAAGTAACTAATATTGGTGGGCGAATTTTCTTCAATTTCATTGAATTAAATACAATTAATTCTTTTTATTTCCAAACATTTTTGAGTGATTGATGTATTGTGTCCTTTCAATCTATTTGTTGTAAGATAAATCAGGTTCTAATTTCTGGTGGATGACAATGGCCTATAATGATGTTTGAATTACTTCACTGAGTTTCAAGTTCTAACATAACAAATGCATTCATATGTTAATTGGTAGATGCAAAATGGGCATCGGGGGGAATTGTCCTTTTTCTCTACTGCTAAAGTAATGTTGCCTCTTGCAATCAAATATATCTTCTTGGAAGTTGGTTTGGCTTATTTTAGAATAAATAAAACTCATGCCAAGTGTAATTCATTTTTACACTTGGCATCCTCATGTTAAACTTAAAGATCTACTTATCACGTGAGTACTCATCATTTTGTCGTTTTAAAAAGATTTAATCATCATTGGAGCTTAATGTTGTGTCACATTCTTCTGTTGTATTTTTGAATTCTGATTGGATTCTCGCAATCTTTTCCAAGTATACGTAGTCGTCCATCCAATAATATAATAGCTCGAAACTTTTAGTACTAGTACCAATCAAATTTGCCGATTGTGCTTTTGCTTAATATATTAGTTCTTTTATTTAGCATGGGATGGATTTTTTCTTTTTAAAACTTGATGTAAGAGAGAAGCTATTGTTCTTTCTAATTGCAACAACAACCTTTTATATTTGCATGGAAATCGATTATGATTTCATAATTAAATTTATTTTTATTTGCATATAAAAAGCCACGCACAACTTTGGCTAATAATATTGGCAACTATTATTTTTAAAATTTCAAAGCACAAATTACCTTTTCAAAGATGTGATTACCACATTTAGTTACTCTCATCTTCCCTTTTGTTTTCTATTATGCTTCAGTGGATTCTCATTACTCATCTTTTATAAAATTAGGAATTCTTTATATAAATTAAAGAAGAAAAGAATAAAAAAGATTCTTTAGGCATGCTACCATTCCGGAGATCCAGTTGTAAAATATATTGGCATAAATTCACTTGGTTGGATTGTGTTAATTAAGGTGTCCATTTTTCAGGCTACTATTCTTATAAAACTATTGGGATTAGCCTTTGATGTTTTAGCTTGTTTTAACATTTTGTTTCATATAATATATATAGTTTACTTGAATGATTATAATGGTACTTTCTCTAAATTAGCAAATGTTTCTTTTAGGTACTTTCTCCTGATAATTTTAGTTTCAGATTATTATAGATGGACTAGCCATCCCTTCAGTAGTGATTCCAAGACTTGTAGTTAAATAATTTTTTTTATCCTGAAAGTCTTACCATTTCTTAGGTTCAATTTCCTTCATCAACTACCCTTCCAAACTTAGAATTAAAACTTAAGAAAGTAAATGTGCAAGAGGGAACTTTTGTCTTGGTCATTATGGACTCATGGTACTGTAACATGTGAAAACTTCCTGTTTCTCTTTAAGTGAGCTTCATGTTTAATAGTTAATTTTTTTTCCCTTCTTTATCATTTTAAGTAGGGAAATATATTTGTAGGCAGTTAACAGGATAATTTCTCACAAATGAATGTCTTGTGAATTTGTAAACATGGCTTGATGGCATGGTGATTATGACGACATTGCTTTATATTACAAGTTGCCCTAAACTTTGTTATGTTTTTCAATTGTATTGAACGAATGCTTGTTATGTATGTGGAAGATGCAAAAACCTTGATAACACGTGGTTTTGATTAATTTTTAAGGCAGTTAAGCTGAGAATTAATACTTAGTCAAGTAGTGGCCTTGCTGCGATATGTTTATGGGAAATTTAAATTTTTACCCTTATTTTAATCTGTGTATACATATATGCCACTCATCTCAAAGTTTAAACAAATATACCACAACAGTAATCTACTTTTCTAAAATACCCCTCTTGACGCACCCTATGCAGAAATTCTCTCTTTTTTGTCTCTGTAACTTTTTCTCTCTTCTTCCTTAGCCTTCAAGTGAGGAAGGAATCTCTGCAACATGAAAAAAAATTCTTCAACAGAGAAGACACATGATTGAACAATCAAACTCGTGAGAAAACCATTATAAAGGATTCAACTTGAACACCGGGGAGAAAGAGACAAAATTTGTTAAATTTATTAAGAGAATTAACATTTGCTGTAAAGATTTCATAGCAAAATCATCCATATTCAAGCCAGTCTTGATTCAGGCCCATGTGTTATGTGTTTTCTTTATAAAAACTTTAAAATGAAATAAGTACGGTAGATTCATGTTAATGACTTTATGTAAAATTTAATTTTGTTGTGATTTCATATTGTTAGATTGTTTAATGTTGTTATTTCATGTTGTTTATATTATTTAAAGTTGTTATAACGTTGTTTAATGTTGTATTGATGGTTATAAAATACGAAAATTTAGGCTTGAAAAAATTCCAGAAGAAGAACAAGTTGGCGTTAACGTCATCCCCCTTGGCCCTACTGAATTTTTTTATTTTTTCTGTTTTTTTCCATTGCACTCAATTCCTTTATTTTTTATGTTTGTTTTTTTCAATTTGATGCTATTGTGTGTATTGTTTTCCTTGTCTTGACAGAGAGTTGCATAAAAAATTACAAAATTACCACTGTTGTTTTCTTCCATTTTTTATTATCTTGTCTTGATCAATATTTATACATCACTTGATGATATGATAGTTTAATATGTTATAAATATGTATGTATGAAGCTTGGTTACACTGGTATTGTATTTGGGGCTTAATTTAAAAAAATTGTAAAGTAGTGCAATTTAGAGTTTTTATGTTTTTAGATTTATTTTTAGTCAAGATAGAAAAAACTGCATTTAAGATTTGCTATGAAGACCAATGGATTGAAGGTGATGATAATGTGACAAGATATGTTGGCAGGAATAAGAGAGGGATGTGTATTGACACGAACAATAATTTTGAATGATTCATTGCGAGAATAAGCTATCGAACTGTGTAGGTTGGGTCAGTACATATTACTCTACTGAATATTTATATAGGGTGTATGGAAAATATATTAATCCACTAGGGGATCAATTAACTTAGGCACTATCAAATATGCCTACGATTTATCCTTGAGTGATAGAACAATGATGATTCGGTCATCCTTCCAATCATGCAAGAAAACCTTCATAAGGAAAGGAAGTTCAACAACAAAACTACAGCCGATGTCATCAGCCTGGCTATATTCACTTGAATTGTTTGAGTCCAGATCCAGTGCCCGTGGTTAGGCTCGTCTCGCACATCAAGTAGAGCATGAGGACAAGGTCGTCGTAGTCACGGTGCAACCAATATGACCGAATAGGCTATCATAGTTAATTTTTTGATTGCGTTTGATATTATAATTTTAATTATATATATATTGTATATTTAATTTTTTGTAATTTATCTATTGGGTCTTATACAAATTTTAATATTTTAATTTTTTGTGTTTAAGCTCTTACATGTACGCGATGACAATGGATCAAAACAGCATAATGGAATTACTATGATATTTATTTGTTATTGTTTATTTTATGTATATATTTGATTTTTATTATATCATACTATGTATTTCGTATTAACATATTTTATTAATTAGTTTTATTTCATAAATAAGCATTAAGAAATCATCAAAAGGAAGTTATGATTTATGCTGCAAATACATCAGTAAAACAATAATAAAATGACATCCAATTCATACGCATGCCTGCCCACCCACGCCTTAATCGAATTCCTGGAAACCTACATTTTCACAATTCAATTGAATTTAATAAATACAATCAATTAAATAAAGTCTGGTAACATATAAACAAACTCGTAAACCCTAAATATTTACTAAGGGCCCTCATTTGGAATATGGTTGTGGCCACACGCATTATTAGTCTCTTAAAATGTTTCGATGTGAAATTAAATGGCCGATCTTGAGTAAGGTATTCCATAAACATAAGTAAAAAAATGTCATAGTTTTTGCTTCTTACATCTTGTTTTGGCACGTCATGAACACACCTGTATTGTAACATTGGTGGAGTAGCTGGTGATTGAATTCCCTTTGATGTATAAAATTACTCGCCTTCATTAGGTGTGTCAATGTCCTATATGACATCATTAACTTTTTCACTCTCTCTAAGCTAGTGGTATATTGAGCAAAGTCGTATACATACAACTTCCAATCGTTGATATCCAATACACCATATACCTAATGTTGGTTATCGATGTTGAGGGGAATAAATACCTGTCAACTAATGAAGAGAAATAAGTACAGTTACCAATCATCAAATATATTGTAAACGACTTACAGTTATAAACTACCTTGTCAACATTACTCCATGGCTGAAAGAATTCAGTGGATTGTACACATGAGACGCTATTGATTTGATCTAGGAAAAATGAGGGTCACTCCAATTTGCACCTAACCATTTGAACTTATCGTAGCACTGTGGGAGAAATGCAATGAACTGGGTCGAAACAATCATCCAATTACCATTTGAAAAAGATTTATGGTGTATTCTCATGAAAGCTTTAATGTGTTGTGTACACATAAGTTAGACTATAAGTTGAAAGTGATAACCAACTGCAACTAATACAAAGGAATTGTGCATACCGTGTTTTCCAACTATTGCTCCAGTGTTAGAATTTGGGTGGTTTGCTCATATAGACTGTCATTCCAGTTGGTCTCCCAAGGAAGACACATCGGGTGTTATTATCTAACACATTATAGTACCATAATAAGAACTCTAAGTAGGCATCAACCAATCGCAAGTCCAAATGACAGTCCTCAGGTATGTGCTGTTTGTTCTTTTTTGCTTTCATTGAATCTGGGAATGAACTTACCAACCGTTTTATTTTTTGTAGCACACATTCGAATGTTGACATTTTTTTGTAGTCGTCGGCTTTTGAATAGTTATCGACTGATACTGCTCTTATTGTTAAACATTATCATCCGATGAGTCATCCAACTGCAAAAAAAATTATGGTTATCATTATTTTATAACACAACTAATTGAAATAAAATTTAAGTATAGTAGATAATAACTTGTACTGATCCTGATGCCTAAACATAGAAATCCTCAATCCTTGTAATTTGATTATTTAACGATGACTATAGTTCCTGTATCTCCCCATAAAACACCAATGCCTATTGCCGCCACTGCTCCTGCAGCTCTCTACGAAACATCGATACTTGTTACTGTCACTACTCTTGCATCCCCCTTTGAAACATCGATGTTTGCCCATGCATCTCTCCACGAATAGTCGATGCATGTCACTCTCACTCCACGTGCATCATTGTAACATGTTGGTCTAATTACTATTGTATCTGAGAGCTAATGCCTCTTTCATGTTCCATTAAAATTTGTTGAAAACAGTCATATGATACACCATTATACGATATCCCGTGAAGGGGATGACACTGTAAAGGGGATACATGTACATTATCAGAGGCCTTATGTGACTCTCAGGGGTATGCAATGTAAGAGGATGATACCTGTAGAGGGGATGCCTGTCTAATACGAGAAATCTCAAGAACAACAGGTCGAGGTCCTCATGATGAAGATATTCGTATGAAAGTGATGAAGAACTATGAAAACCCTTTAGAGGCTGCTTGAAAGGCAACAGAAAGATTCTACTAGATCTTGTCATCATCGTTTGAATCTGTAGACTTATCATTTGATAATGCTAGTGGTGTCTATTCTCACATAAACTTCAGAGCTCAGATGTACCATTCAGAGTTGCGTTCTGTCTCAGTTGAACGTAATGCAGTTGTAATCCCCTTTTGGAATATGAAAAAAATTTATAAAAATTAATGAAATACAAGATGAAATAATAAAATATAAATCTATCAATGAGCAATTTACCAAAGAGGCATCCCAAAGTATCGATATGTCATCCCATATTGGTAATACAATTGTCTTCTATTTAAGGATACGGGGGATTTGATCATTTGCTTCCAAACAGATATAAGGTGATAAATTTTGAATCATCTAATAAATCCAATACTACACAATGTATAATATTTATGGTTAGTATTTACAATCGTCGGTATGAATGTAAACTTTTTTTATTATACGATACTTAGCTAAAAAGCAATCGGGTATCCCAAAATATTATAACTAAGAAGTGAGAGCAGACTTATGTACGACAGATAGTGTTCAACACAAAACTGATATTTGTTATGGATACCCTTTCGCATCGATTCAATTGTTTTATTCCATGTCGTTGTCCCTTATGGGTACCAACTAAATGCATCCAAATTGTCTGCTAAATGCGAAAAACAATCAGGCATTTTGGTTCTGTTGTTCAGCCTTAATAATTCTGTAAATGCATAATACGAGACCATGAACTTCACTGTGTCATCGTCATTGTCTCCCTAAATTTAATCGTCAACTACTTGCTCGATATCTCCATGGGATAACGACATGTGAATGTCCAGGAAGTATTCCTCTCTCAGTTGAGGTATCCACATGCAATCAACGTAGTTGGACACATCCATGTGCTCCTCGAAAATCAGATCAATGACTAACACAAACTCTACAAAGTTGTATCAAAATTGAACACCATTTTTTCTGAACCACACTTCTCTGTCTGGGTTCTCGTGATTAATCATACGAAATAACATCGCTTGAATAAGTATGACACTAAACCGTGGTTTTGCCAAATCTAATAATTGTTAGAAACAAGTTGTTCGAAAAATAGCTCTCTGAGTAAATATTAGTTTATTCTTAATTATAGTCACAGTGTCCATATTTTTCTGAAGCAACATGTGCATTCGAAATCTGTATGCATCATGAAATCTGTACGCCCCTCTTGGTAGTTGATTGCCAATGTCTGAAAATATATATTAATTCGTTAAATTACACTAATGAAAGATTAATGAAAGACAATCATTTTAATCAAACATTAATCAAACAAACTAAATTATCATTATTAAATTAACATGGTTAGCATCAGTTAATGTAACATTAGAATAAAAAAAACTAGAGTTAGCATTATTAAAATGAATTTTTTCATGAGTAACATTTTTTAAAAGAAAGGATTGTTGACAGGCGAAATTGGAATCAAACTTGACAGAAAAAAGATTGGCAGGCTAAACTGGATTATCATTAATATGGTTAGCATCAATTAAAGTAACATTGAAATTAAAAAAACTGAATTATCACTAAATTAATATGGATGACTTCAACTTCATTTCAAAATATTTAAAATGAAATGTTTTATAAAAAGAGTTAAATTTGAGTGTTCATAATATTTGATGTGAGATTACCATTCTTGAGTTTTAAATATCAATTAAGCCACGTTTAAGATTTCAATCACTAGTATATAAAATAAAATCTACTCACTAAATTTGATGGATGGCACAACATACTAAATTTGATGGATGTCAATTAAGCTAAATTTGATGGTTGGTGGTAGAAGGCTTGGCAGAACCGCCAAGTATTGGTGTTTCCGCCAACCTCCCCTATCCATCCTCACACATTTCAATTTAATTTGAAATTAATTTGATTTGAATTTCAAATTAATTCAATTAAATCAAAATTAATTTGAATTTGGACCAAATCAAAATTAACTAGTCTCAATTTACATTGAATTCAGACCTAATTAAATTTGATACGATACAATTATGCGTCTATTTTTATAACAAAACATTACCTGTCATCTAGTCATTGCATCAACACTACTGATGATCAAAAAAGCTGTTCACTGAATTCTCTTCGTTCACGAAAAAACAATCCGACAATCTATGTTATATATGCTATATGGAAACAAGCAAGCAAATATTTTTGTAGAAATTTTGCAAAAGCATGCATATATATGGTAGCAAGGAAGACTTTCACGTGAAAGAAAAATGGAAGCAAACAAGCAAAGTCTTCTATATATTCATTATATTCTCTGCTTGTCAGTGCATTATTCATCCTTATTCATATATATTCATTATAATATTCTTTGCTTATCAGTGCATTATTCATATATATTTATTATAATATTTTTTGCTTGTTGAATACATTGCATTATATTCATATTCTATACAATATATGTAAGATTCTATGCAATATTCTATGTTTTATGTCTCACGCCAAGACCTTCACTGTATGCTCTTCACGGGTGGCTTCAATATGAACATTAATGCCAATCAAAATTTAAGGAGATAAGATCAAGTAAAAAAGAATTGAAATTTAATTTAAAATTTTTCAACTCTAAAATTTTTAAATTCACTTACGTGATCTATGCCATTTTTAAAATTAAATCCATAGTAAGAGGGTTCATCTCACTTCCACCACACTGAAAGTGACATCAATGACTATATCACTATTTTAATTTTTAATTATTATCATATTATATATTATAGTATCATCTCACTATTTCAAATAGTTTTTACTAACACAAAATATTTTTTAAAGTTACAGAAAAAAAAATCTCTATATAGGTAGCGTCAAGATGAGTATTTTGAAAAAATATATTATTATTGTGATATATTTGTTTAAACTTTGAGATGAATAATATATATATATACACAAGTTAAAATAAGTGTAAAAATTTTAATTTTCCTACATTTACTTTTGCTAATAGGACAATCCAACTCTCACCCCATGTTGAAATAGAGACGTTCCAGTTTTCGTAATAGTATCATGGCAATTATCCAATGGCTATAACTCTGTTTGAGTTCGTGGCCATGTGACAAATGGGTTTTTGTTTTGAACAAATTTCATATGAAAAGCCTAGATTATGGATGACTGGATGAGAGAGAGAAATTTATGGGACAACCCCGGGTAAGGCGGGTGGTCGGACTTCACACGCACTCCCGGTGTTCTAGCTGCGAAGCCACCAGCTTTTTGAAGAAATATACAAATATAATAAAGGAAAATGATGATTCAGTTTCATAGACTATCCTTCAGTCCTGCGCCTTGATTCTTCAGGGGGCACTAGGTTCATCTGTTACTGCTCAGTACCTGTCATTTCCATTAGACATATGTTCCCAGTTGTGGGGCTTTGTGCCCAATACCTTGAAGGCCATCACACGTGTCTGACCCTCATGGGTCCAAATCCGTTGCTTCTTTCAGTTTTCTCTCATGGTCAAAAGCTGCAGCCTAGTTTACAACTCATATTTTAGACTATTCACATTCATGCTCCGTATTTTTCTTTACCTCTCTGTATTTAATGAATTCTCACACTCACCTATCGTTCATGTTTGGTTTTCACATTTTTGAAAGGCCAAACGACTATTTCCAACCAAAGGGTGAATGTAAATCCAATCTTTCATTTGGTAATTCTTAAAAAATTTAAATATTTATTAATTTATTAAAATTTATTATTATTATTATTAAACATAAAAATATTTAAAAAATTATAAATTTATTACCTTCCTTTTCTTAGTTTAAAAATTAATAATTTCTCTAGTTTCAAAAAAACTATTTCCCAGTCTTCTCACTCTCATCTTCTAGGCGAGAATGAATTGTTAACCAATTGGAGATCTAACAGATTTGTGCATTGCACAGATTTACGATGCTATACTAATGAATTGTCAATTAATCTCTAATTGACCGATGATTCGTCCTTGTTCGGGAAATAAAAGAGAGGAGGTTGATTGACTTCAATCGCTAAAGAAACAACAATAGAAAAAATACAAATCCTAAAGGGAAAATAATCATTTTTTAAATTTTAGGTTAAGAAGAAATTATTAATTTTTAAACCTAAGAGAATATGATAAATTTATAGTTTTTATTAAATGATGATTTTATCCTGATAATAAAATTTACTATTATGCATTGGCTCCAGTTATTTTTAATAGTTAACTAGATAAAAGTACGTTTGCAATAGTCATGTGGCCTTTTTGAAATTGAACGAGTGAAAACCTTTCAATTTTTTTTTTTGGTAAGTGAAAACCTTTCAACTTTCGGTTACATAAAAGCTAGGCCAATGCATAATAGTAATGGGCTAAAATGGGAAAAGAGACAAGGTAAGTTAGTGTAAGATTTGCTTGGTGGGGGGAGTGGGAAGTGGGGGCCCAAATGGTGGGCGTTAAATATTAACTTTAATTTACTCTGCAAATATGATTTAATGTTCGTGCCATCCTTTCGACTCTCTCTCTCTCTTTTTTCTATAAACGGACATTTCTACGCATTGATCCAATTCCCATGTCTGCTTTTGCTGACGGTGAGCACTGTGCAATCTACCCTAGCCGTTCATCCTTGTCTCTCCAATTCATATGCTATTCTTTTACTTGTGGTCCCTTCTACCTTTACCCCTTTAGCTCAATACTTGTTCCTGGTTATACCCAGACTGAATTTTCGAACTATATTCTTAGGTTAAAATATTTATGACTTTCGAAAATGAATTTAACTCTCTACGTTTTGTTTTCCTTCTTTACTCTGAGCTCTGTATATATAATCTAGGTTTCTAATTTCTTTGACTTCTTCTGGCTAGCTCATTTCGGTTCTATTATAACAGAAAAATAAGGCTGAATGTATTATTAGAGATTAAAATCTGAGCTGTATAATCGTCAAACAATCTTGAGTTTTATGTTGATGGTATCATTTTGCATTTAAATGTGTAATCTTATATCTCTTTTTGCAATGTTTCATGTTTGTAGTTCTGAAACCCATTTCTTCTAGATTTCTGAGGCCCAATTTAATCATATCCATGTTCACACTTCGAAACACTTGCAGATTACCATTACATGCTAACAAACAAGAAATAATCACATCAATATGTGACCATGTTGTGAGGGTTCTTAATAATGTTTGATTGGAGGCCATATTTGATAAACCACACTTGATTTTTGTTTAGTTAACTGGGAATCACAAGTGACTATAGAGGGATTAATACATACCCTAGGTTCAAGCGTACCATTGTGATTGCTATTGCCCCTGAATTATCTGAAGGGAAATTGTAGCTCAGTTAAGCGTATTGAAGATAAAAAAGGTAGTGAATTACTGAAATATAATTGTTGAGTTGACTTTGTACATGGGTAATGCTGTGAGCAGAGGAAGGTGGTGCATCATCAGATGAGGATTACAGACTCTCAAATTCGGGATGAAGATAGAGATCTTAAAAATAAGCTTTTACTTAAGTTTGGAGGTCACATTGGCTCTTTGAAGTTGGAATTCTCAAAGAAGAAGAAGAAGGGGAAACTCCCAAAAGAAGCTCGCCAAACACTCACTCAGTGGTGGAATGTGCACTACAAATGGCCATACCCAACGGCAATAAACCAATTCGCTATTGTTAAAAATTATTATAACAACACTTTTAGGCTCTAAAACTCATTTTTTTTTCTTGTGAATTATGATCATGCAGGAGGGTGATAAGATAGCGTTGGCTGAATCAACGGGGCTAGATCAGAAGCAAATAAACAATTGGTTCATAAATCAAAGAAAGAGACACTGGAAACCAGTGGAGAACATGCAGTTTGCAGTAACGGAAACCTATCTGGGACAACAGTATTTAGCGAGGACTGAATTCAGATGAATTAAATTGCATGCATGTACATGCTTCATCAATTGTATCTTCTGCTCTTTGTAAGCGAGCTTTCTGTATATTCTAATTATATGTGAACTCCACTCTTCTTACATTGAGACCGTCTAGACAAGGAAAAAAATGATTTTATTTTGCTTCATGTATATTTCTAATTCATCAATATTCATCTAGTCAAATGTTATGAAATCTTTTTTGTGCTTCCAAGCAACACTTAAATCTTTGTATGAAAGAAAGATCAACTAATACAAAATAATATTAAATCTTTCTATACTATTCTTACAGTTAATAAAAAGGTTGGGATACAAAAACTTTAAATTTATATCTATCTTGGCACTAGTCATACACAACCTATATTTCAATAGTTTTTGTGACACTAGCTATCACGACTTTCTCCATATTCTAATTTGCTTCTCAGATCCTATATGTATAGCCATATGAACCTTCAATTTCTAATTATAGTAACTAAATTTCTAACTTTTATTTATTTATTTTTTGATATTTTTCTTAAAGAGATATAAACTCAAATTTGCAAGAAAACCGTAGACAAGATCAAATTCTCAAAAAATTAATGTGATTGTTTTTTCAATATCTAAGGAGAAAAAAACAATGAGATATATAGTGCTCGATCAATGGCTTTATAAATATTAAAATCTTTTCTTTTCTTCAAAAAAGAGAAAAAAAAAATAATGGACATTAAATGATTCCAGGACCAGGATTGTAGAGAGGGATTTTTTTTTCCTTCTTCGTATCCACTAAAATTACCAAGATATGTTTGGATGTTCTCATCCGCTAGTCTTAATTCAAAAGAGATTCTGCAATTATAATTTTTTCTGTAATGAAGTAGATTAGAATGTGAATTAAATCTCATCTTATAATAGAAAAGGCAGATAAATAACATAATTAATTCAAGCAGAAGGAATCAAAGAAAAAGGATGAGGTTCTAATTAATACAATCGGACCTTTAAATACGTTTATAGGATGAGGTTCTTTCCCTCTTCCCATTCACAAAAGCTAAGTCTTATCACCATGTAACAGAAAATTTTCTAAAGTTGAATTACTATATTTATAGATTTTTCTGTGTATGTTAGTTTGGCCATATAAATTCTAGAAACTCATATTTTAATTTTTTTTTAAATATGTTTACATATTAAAAAGTGAGAAATATTTCATAAACTAATCCTGAAGTTTGCATTAATTTTAGGTGAACAAAATGTGTGATTTTATCGTAGAGTTACTTTTCACGTATAAACCATTCGATTAGTATGGTTGAATAGAGTAATATAAAAGTGCATGTGAATGTAAAGATCTTCTAGTACACGTGACAACATTAAACAAAATGCAAAAAAAGTGTTTTAAATGGTAAATTTATTAATTGTCACATTATAGCTACAAGTTATGAATCCTACATGCAACTAAAAAGAAGTGAAAAGATGTTAAGTGTTCACACTTAACCTTACATCCTCCTTTTCAATTGAACACAAAAGACAATATATGTTCATCAAAACCAAGAACACGCAGGGGGAGAAACTAGGCCATTTCAGGGTAGGCCCAAACCCACCCGTAACTCCAATTTTATATTTGAAATTCTAATGAAGGCCCACCCTTAATACTAAGTTTCTTTCTCCTCCTTTTTAAGTGCAAAGAAGCCCAAAAACTCCAAATCCCTGACCTATTCACCATATCCCATTCTTCTAACCTTATCGCTTCCAAGAATTTTCAGACCTAAGTTGCAATCCATTCTTCATTTTTCTCTCTCATTATGCATTTGATAAGTTATTGCTCCATTGCTTCTAATTCTAGCTTCCAAGTAAAATTTTTTTTTTTCTGTAACAATTTCACGTTAGAACATCTTGAATGGTTTATTATTTTTGGAATTAATGAGGAATGTTGGTCATAATTGCAATTTTTTTTAGAGTTTATATAATGAGTTTTGATGAAAAAGCAGCAAAAAAATGCAAAGAGAATGCTATTGTTGCTACTAAAAATGCATTTGCTGGAAAAGTTCTTCGTCTTTTCATTACTTTTTCTAAATAAATAGTACATAACTTACAAAATGTTAGTAAAATCAACTGCTATTCAGTTGGATTTAAGTATAGTCATTGAGTTAAACTAACACACATTAACTTGTGTCAAACCTTTACCTAACCCACCTAAAATTATCAACTTTAAAAAAACACAAGTTAATTACAAAAACATTACATCATAGTTACCAAGAAAACATTGTCATTATGTCATATTAATGTTAAAATTCTAATTCAGCTTCCAACTACTGCTAATTCACTGCAACACATCACTTCTCTTTGACATGCTTCTTGGTTATTTCATTTTTCTTCTCAAGTCAAGAAATCTCTTAACACTTAAGGCTTTAGTCAAAACATCAATTATTTGCTTCCTATTTTGCATAGTATGTAATTTTAATGTGTTATGTTTTCCTATGGAAAACTGGATTTCTTACCATTGTCACAACTAATTTGTTATCATAAAAGGTGACGATAGCTTCTTGTTCTTCTTGTAAATCTTTTAAAATTTTTCTAAACAAAATTATCTGGTTCACTGTTGAAGTAGTTGCTACATACTCAACTTCTGCTATTGATTGAGCTACTAGCTCTTGGTTTCTTGAATTCTAGTATATTATCCCTGATCCAAGAGTGAAAATATACCAACAAATGCTTTTAAGATCATCAATTGAACCACTTCAATCACTATCAACATAACTAGTAAGTTTCACTTCCATTTTTCTACTGTGCAGAATGCAAAAGTTACAAGTTTCTTTCACATACCTCAGCAGCCTTTTGCAGCTTTGAAATGAAGCTTACTTGGCTCTTACATAAACCTGGATAGCAAACTTGTTGCATACACGATATCAGGCTTAATTGCTATCAAATATAGTAAACCTATTAAACTTTTGAAAGCACCAGACTTAATCTTCTTAGCTTCATCACTCTTGCTTAATTTCTTATTTTGAGTTAAGGGATTTTCAACACCTTTTGAATTTTCCATACCAAATTTCCTCAAAACTTCATTTGGATATTTCTCTTGACAATTGAAACATTTCAATGCCAAGGAAATAGCTCAATTTACCAAAGTATGTCATCTCAAAGACCTTTTGCATTTCTTGTTTAAACCGTGTTACCAAGTTAAGATTACTTCCAGTCACTAACAAATTATCAATATACAAGGAGATGATTAAGACTCCATCATTGCCTTGTTTTAGATATAGTATGGCTCAACTTAAACTGTTATTGAAGCTAATCTATTATAGGTAAACATTTATTTTATTATACTAGGTTGTTTTAACCTATTTTAGGCCATACAAAACCTTTTTCAAGAGACAACACTTTTCCTTTTGTTCAGCGTTTACAAAACTAGGTGGTTGCTCTACAAAGACTTTTTCATGTAGGTTTCTTTTAAAAAAAATAGATTTTACATCAAGTTGATAGATAATCCAACCTTTTTGAGTTGCCAAAGCAATGAGCAACCTGATTGTGTCAAACCTTACAATTGATGCAAAGGTTTCAGTATAGTTTACATCTTATTTTTTAGCATATCCCTTCACAACCAACATTGCCTTTAGCTTATTAATGAAACCATCAGAGTTTAACTTGGTTCTAAAAACCCATTTTACACCAATGACATGCTTATTGAGAGATCTATCCACTAGTTGTCAAGTTTGGTTCTTCAAGATCATATTTATCTCTTCTTACATTGTTACTTTCCAATTTGTTGGTTTTGCAACTTTTTCATAACTTTTAGGCTCAATTGTAGTCATTTTACACCTATTGTAAACATCTACAAAACTCCTTACTTTGATCATTGCATTTTCTTTATCAATGTTATCATACACTTTTTTTTTAGCTACCTCTCTATTTTGCTTTGCAACCTCTACTTTTGGCTTCTTAGGATTACATTTTCTTTCCAATTCCATTGAGTTTTCATCAACCTTTATGTCTATATGGACTGCCACCTTTTGAGTTTTCAGGTTGTACATTTTATAGGTTTTGGACTTGCAGCTATAGCCTACAAGTATGCCCAGTTCTTCCTTTTTGCTCAACTTATCTCTTTTTACATCTGGAACATGTGTCCAACATAGACTTCCAAACACTCTCAAGTGATACTAAGCATTATGTGGTGTCATGTCTTTTAAGGATTTGGTTGACAACTTATTAAGCAAGTAAACTGAAGTGTTTATTACCTCTGCCTAAAAACTTATAGGCAAACCTTTTTCAAACAAAGGACACTTGGACATCTCCATTACAATCCTATTTTTTCTTTCACTCACTCCATTTTGTTAAAGAGTATAGGGAACTATAAATTGGTGTTTAATGTCAACAACTCTACAAATTTTTTCAAAGTTTTTATAAGTATATTTAGCATCATTATCACTTCTTACTATCTTAACTTTGTGACCACTTTCATTTTCAACCAACCTTTTAAAATTAAAGAATACTTTAAAATTTTCAAATTTCAATTTAAGAAAATACACCGAGCACATTCTGTTGTAATCATCTATGAATAACACAAGATACTTGCTATCATTCAAGGAACATGTATTCATAGGACTACACACATTAATATGAATAAGATGAAACTTTTCCTTAGCTCTCTAGGTTTCATTCTTTGGAAATGGCAATCTTGTTTGCTTGCGAAGTTGGCAGGCCTCACACATTATATCAATTTCATGCATATCATGTAAATCATTAACTATATTTCTTTTATGTAAGTGATTAAGTCTGACATTATGATAATGTCTCAACCTTTTGTTCCACAACATGGTTTCATCAATTGAGCTAGAGAGAGCTTGTGTGTTTGTTGCATTCAAGTTAAGTGGAAAGCTTTTCTGCTTAATCTCCACAATCATCACGTTCATTCCATTTAGATCATACACTACACACACACACACACTCTATTTTTAAACTATAAAAAGTAATTCTTTTCTAGCATTGTCTTATACTTAACAAATTTTGTGCAATATCAAATACAAAAAGAACATCATGAATGTTTTTAATACCTAATAGAGTGTTTATTGCAACAGTGCCTATGTTTTTCACTTAAACAAACTCTCTATTTCCCACTTTTACTTTGAAGACATGGTTTCTCTTCAACTTGATAGAAAAAGCTCTCATCAGTTGTCATATGGTTTGTGTAGCCATTGTCTAACAGCCAAGCTTGTGATTGTGCCTTTGCTTTATAACAACTAGCAGTAAACGATTGCTCTTCTTGATGTTGTTCCTCTTGTTATCATCTTTCCATCACTTGAGCTTGTTGTTAGGTAGACTTTCTTTTGTTTTTGCAAACTTTTTCAATAAGGAAAAATTCTTTGCAGGCTCTAAATTATATTCCAAGTCTGAACCAATAATGTTTTCTGCATGGTTAGCCTTTTTATAATAAGGAAAAAATGGAAATCTTCCTCTCTTCCCTTTTTGCTTTTTGTCATAAACTTCTTTCTTTTCTGTGATATTGTTCCCTCTGTTGATGTTGTTCTATCTCTTAAAGTTTTCCTCTACTCAGCAACTTGTAGTGAGTTTGAGAGCTCTAAAATAGTCATTTTAGTCATGTCCTTAGAGTCTTCAAGAGATAAAATTTTGGTCTCAAACTTCTCAAGTAAGTTCACAAGAACTTGCTCAACTATCTCGCTCTTGGGTATCTCTTCACTAAACAATGCTAACTGGTTGACAACTTTCATAAGTCTGTCAATACACTTATTCACATCTTCATTCTCTTTCATTCTCAACAATAAAAACTCTCTCTTCAAGCTAAATATTTGTATTTGTTTTGACCTATCACTACCATGAAACTGTAATCTCAATTTATCCTAAGCTTCTTTTGTTGTCTCACAAGCCATTATTCTTACAAAAATCACATTAGTGATAATTGAATGTATGCAAGAAAATGTTTTATACCTCTTGGCAACTTTTTCTGAATGGTATCTGATTTGGTTAATTGTTGGATTATTTGGCAAAAGGGTTGGTTTCTTCCCTGTCTCAATCACATCCCAAAGATCAAAATCTCTTAAGTAGGCCTTTATTTTGACTAATCATATGGGGTAATTTTCTCCAGAAAAAATTTGAGTTGCATCACTGGTGACGTTACTTGATGCCATCAGTTTTTTGTCTCTGAATTTGATGTTTTTACACATCACTTGGGTTCTTCTTCAACTATTCTTCTCAACTACACAAGCCTTTAAATCTTTTTTGTACTTTGAAGCAAAATTTAAATTTACGTATGAGATAAAGATAAACTAATACGAAATAATATTACAAATATAAAACTAAACCAAAACCTAATAAAAATTAAAGAAAGACTACACTTGTTGTTAATAGAAAGGTTGGGATACAAAAACTTTAAATTTATATCTATCTTACAACTAGTCATATATCTCTTCAAGCTTAGTGTTTTTGTAGCTTCCCTGGTTACCTTTCATTTGTAAGGGTGAGCTTAGGCTGTTTTTCTGCTCTTGGTTTGGTGAGCTTAATGTTTTTGTTAATATAGTTCTTTGCTTACCAAGAAAAAAAAATTCTTACATTTCAATAATTTGTGACACTAACTATAATGATTTTTCGTAATCTAATTAGCTTCTCAACTTCAATATAAGTATAGAAATACGAATCTTTAATTGCTAATAAAAGTAAAAAATATTTCTAACTTTTAATTTTTTGATATTTTTCCTAAATAGATATAAACTCAAAATTGCAAGAAAATCATAAACAAGATCAAATTCTCAAAAGATTAAAGCTAGATGTACAAACTTATTCAAACAATCTAATGTGATAGTATTTAATTGGGTGATTTTGAAGTAAAAAAAATGTAAACAATCACATCACCCAATCACAAACAGCTACTCTAATACAGATAAAGTTATATAATTTATTTGTATATATAGTATTACTGTTTTTAAAAATGAATGTGATTTTTTTCAATATTTAAGGAGAAAAAAAGAAGAAAAAGAATAGTGCTTGATCAATGGCTTTATGATTATAATCTTTACTTTTTCAAAAAAAAAAAAAAACAATGGACCTAAAGTGATTCTAGGACCATAGAGTGTAGAGAAAGATTTTTTTTTCTTCTTTGCATCTAGTAACATTACCAAGATATGTTTGGATGTTCTTATCCCTTACTCTTTATTTAAAAGAGATTTTGTAATTAAAATCTTTTTTTGTAATACGATAGATTAATTAGAATGTGAACTAAATCAAAGAAAAATAGAATGAATCAATAACATAAATAATTCAATAATAAGGAATTAGAGAAAACGAGTGAGGTTATACATACATACATACATACATACATACGTATATATATGTGTATATATATATATATATATATACATATATATATACATATACATATATATATAACATTAGACCTACTTGCTTTCCAGAAACTCATATTTGAATTTTCCATATATGTTAGCTTAGCCATATTCAAGAAATTCATATGTGAAATTTTAAAATACATGTAGATAAAAAAGTGAGAAGGATTTCATAAACCAATCCTGAAGTTTACATTAATTTCAAGTGAACAAAAGGTTTCATTTTATTACAGAGCTACTTTTCATATATAAGCCATTTGGTAAGTATCGTTAAATAAAATACCATAAAGATGTATGTCAAGATCCTTTGGTACATGTGATGACATTAAACAGTGTAACAAAAGTGCTTAAATTCATAAGTTCATTGATTGTATCACTTTATAATTACAATTAAAAAGAAATGAATAGAGACTTTAAGTGTTCACACTTAACCCTGCATCCTTCTTTATAATTTAAGACAAAAAACAAGATCTTTTCATTATAACCAATAACGAGTGTCCTTACAAGTCTACTTAAGACTCAACATAAGAAGTATCTCTTCAATCTTTTGTCTTGCTTCTTCCCAATAGACCACCTCAACATCTTCTAATGTATGGAGATGGCTCTTTAACATAAGTTTTCTTTGCATAGTTCTCTCTTGCAAAGCAAAGCCACAAGTAATAGATTGAGAACTTGGCTCTGATCTTCTCATCAGTCTTACTTATTGTATCAACCATGACCAACTTGTTCTTGGTTCCTTATTTTTATAGGGACTTCCCTAAAGCGTGATTCTTAGATTATTATCATGATCCACCAAAACATGAGTAATCATTTCTCTCTAATTTTAGAAGCTCACCCTACTTGATGAATTCAAATTGCAAGTAACAACAATCATAATATCTTTTTTTGTGAGCTTCTCTTTGTGATAATGAGTTCTAACTACAAAACTAGAACCCTACCCTTATGTTTTTCTCTATGCAAGCTAACTCCTTCTCTACTGCCAACATCACTATTTGGATAACTTAGTACTTCTATGCCCCTTTTTTGTATAGACAAGACACCTTTTTGAAAGGAAGAAGATGCATATTCAGAAGCTACAAATACAAAGAAGCAATTAATTAGAATATTCATAAGATAATTGATCAAACAACCATATGAATATAACTACTTACTTAATACTATGATCAACAGAAACCTTGATCTTCACATATGCAATAAGCCTTAAAGATATGTTCAAAGTCTTTCTTAAATGTCCTCGTCTCATCTATTCTACCCATAAGACAAGGTCATTATCAACTTTGACCTTTGATTCAATCTTGTGAGCTTGAGAAAGCAAAGGAAGAACAAAAAAAAAAAAAAAAATGCATGACCTCCCTACAATTGAGTAAGCTTGCATGATGATCCTTATCACATCCATATTAAGAAAGTCATTATGATGAAAGATGGTCTTATACAACCATAGGTTGCATGTACTATTATCTTCACTTTTTAATAAGAGAGAATACCTATCCCTCATCAATTATCTTGAAAAACTAGTAAGATGCGGGTAAGTCATCTCCCTCTAAAGAGGAATTGGACTCTAAACTTACATCTTCCATCATGGATAGATGGTTGTTGTGCAAGGTCAATCTTTACTTGTAAAAGTAAACAGACAAAGTATGTTCGCAAGTAATAAAAAAATCTTGGAGTCCAGTAACTTATCGTTTTGTGAATCAAAGTAGAAAATTCTACAATCAACCGACAGAGGTATATTCTCAAGGTTCTTAGACCATCAAAGACTCATAAATGCATAGGACACAAAATAGATGGAACATTGATTGTGCTAGCTAAAGAATCCTTATCACAAGATATCTTGAGGGATCTTAAATCTCCATGTGGAACCTAACTGAGTAGAAAGTGAAAAAGTTTCCAAAGTCTTGCTTATACTCTCAATACTAGGATAATTGTTATATGATAAATTCTAACCCATGAAATAACTCTCAAAGAAATGACTAACTATAAAATATGCAACTTGCACCTCAACCTATAGATATACGTCTCATGCCCAAAGAGCATGATCTACCACTTGGTAATTTTTCTGTGTCTCTTATCCACAATGGAAATAATGACTTGTTAACTTATCAAGACTCCATTGGTATCTTATCTTTAATGTTACTTTTTGAATTTGAATTTAAAATATAATTAATAAGATTGTAACTTTTTTCCTTCATTTTATGACCGTAAAATATTAATAAGAAAAAATGAGAAAAAAGAAAAACAATTAGAGATGAATAGGCACAAAATCATATATACAACTTTGTATACTACAACAAAAAGGATATTCAATGGCATTTCATCAAGAGCCATTAAAAAAATTATAAGAAGTCAAAAAATTAATAATTTATTACGATATTTATTATAATTATTGTTATAAAAATATTTAGTGACATTTTTTTAATAGTATTTAATTAAATGTCACTAAAAATTAAACAAAGTAAAAAATATATAATTTATTGCGGTATTTATAATGATTGCCACAATGAGATAAAAAAAAACTTATTATGACATTTATCACAATTGACGATATAAAAATATTTACTACAATGTTTTTATTATATTTTTATTTAAAGACACTAAAAATTATGGAGAGTAAGAATTTGTTGTGGCATTTTATAATAACTGCTGCTATAAAAATTATTTTAATAACATTTTAATAATTTCTTTTATAAATATGTTTAATTACAATAAGTTTTCAGGTTTATCATCGATATTTTTCCTTTAACTAATTTTTTAGCCTTGGACATATTTTTTCTTGTCTAGCATCAAAATTTTAGATACTACTTGGTGGTGATGGGAAAATACTTTCAGTACATTCAATATTAGATGTTATCTTTTATTATTTTTTAATTAATAGATTGGAGGGATATATTTGATAGAGTTGGATTCGAATTAAATTGAGTCTGAACAAAAATTAATTCAAATTCGATTTGAATTCAAAACCTTAAGCTTGAGTTATGCTTACTCAAATTCAAAATAGTGGCACTGAAAAAGACAACAAGTCATAAAAGGAGAATAATGGCACTAAAGTGTTATTGTATACTATATATGGTATGAGAGGAATAACCGACTATTCCGACAACATCCTAGACATCGTTATGACATTATTTCAGATCTTGTGATGTGGTTTGTGCCAGGATCATTGACTTGGACCAAAGATATGAAATCTCATCTCAGTTTCAAACTACTTGACAATTATCTACTTAGTTTTCTATAAAGTCTGCATGCTCATTTTTTGTTTTCTTAGTTTTTTGCGACATTCGTTTGTAGTATGTCCTGCGTATTTTTATACTAGGTTTTCTTTTTATAAAATTTCTGAATTTAAAAAAAAGAAGAGTAATAATTATTAAAAAAAAAAATCAAATAAATAATCATCAACAAATCTTTAAACTCGAGCTAAATATGAATTTAAATTTGAGTTAGTTCTGTTCAAATCCACCACTAATACTAGGATAATGAAAACTATTAGAAAAATAAATTGTTTTATCAATATAATTAATTTGTAAAAGAATATAAATTAATGAGGGAAAATTAAAAATGATCTTCTTGTTATGGTTAGGGTTAGATTCGAATCGAGTCTGTTTGAACTCGACTCAAACGAGCTAGCTCTATACAAGCTCGTTAGAGCTTGAACTACTTGTCAAATTTGTCAATTAAAAATTTTGATACAAAACGATATTGTTTTGACCGATATATATTAAAATAACGTTGTTTTAATAACGAAATAGTTAAAAACTCAAGCTCAAAACAAGTTGAATCGAGTTCGAGTCTAGCTTCCACGAGTTCGAGCTCGAACTCGAGCTCAAACGAGTTCGAGCTTGATTCAATTCGAATCCAACCTTGGTTACGGTTGTTCAATTTATGCTTAAGTCTTGTACCCAAAAAACAAATAAAATATTTTTTTAATTTTTTAATAATGGTAAAATAGAGTATTTTTCTCATCACATCAACAGCCTTCTGGAATGAAAAAATGTTGCCGCTCCCATCCCTAGTCAAAACCAAATCCCTCCTTCATTCCCTTCCTATGGGCTTGAAGAGCATGCTCTGACATTCCCTGTTTACTTGCTTTGGCTCAAACCACGCCGAATCAAGCCAATGGACAAGTCTGGGGCACCAAGAGAACCCAAGATTACAGATTCAACCATCGCTCGAGCTCGGGACCATAGACTGGTTTTTCATATCATGGGTTGTATTGATTTTAACTTCCTTGTCCATAACATTATGTGTTTGATAAAATTTCTCATTGATATATTCAAACTGTATGTATCCCAAACTATTTCATTTGTTTTCTTGAGAGTAGTTTCTCAGATGAGTTTCACTTAAGGCTATTGTTAGAGACTTAGGGCTATTTTTAATTAACGGTTTAAATTGTCATATGATAAATGTTGAAGGTTTATTTCTGAAAGATTGTGGTGGAATTATGTAATCGTTTGTATAAATTGTTTACAGTTTGGTTTGTATCGTTCGTTTTTATTGCTTAATGTGATGGCAGGTTTTCCCAAATTCATGAGTTTGAGAAACCAAATGATGAGAGAGCTTTGAATTTAATGAACTACTGTGTTGTTGCAATGCAGGACTACCCAGATATCCTTTTCATGTGGGTACAATGATCAGTATAGGTTGGTGGGTTCACTTTTATTTATTTATTTTATAATAATTTGGTTTAGTTCAATTTCAGGTGATTTCTGCATTATTTGATTATTTTGTGTAATATGCAGTTTTGTTTTCAAGAGGACGACTAAGTTTTACCAGAGGCTAGCCAGGTTTTTTGTTCATTTTATTTATTTATTTTAGTGATTATTCAATATGGTTTTTGCATCTACTTTGTGCTCATATATGGAATGTGTGCGTAAAACAGAAAATAGAGCATTTAGAACATTGGAACTGTACCTACTTTGATATTTCCCATTTTCATAATGCGAAACTTGAGTTTAGGAGGACTTAGGAACTCGAGTGCTACTTGGATTGGATGATTGAATCAAAAAGCAGAGTTTAGAAATGCATCTTGTCACTTCTCCATTATGGCTTAAGAATTTGGAATCTAGTCATTCTTGTTTTCCAATTTGATAGTGTTTTTATGTTTGATTTGTAAACAAGATTATTTAACTTTATACAGACCAATGCACAATAGAAAAAGGCAATTGTTGCAGTTGAAAGTAGTCAGATGGATGAATAATTCAATAAAATTATTGAATTGAAAAATAAGGTACTAACTTCAATATAATTTTTTTTTTTTATGAAGTGTATGTGATATCATTGTAAAAGATATATTTGACTCTATTGAATATTGTCTTACTTAATTTATGGCATTTTCATAAGGATTGCTTCATTTTGAGTTAAGTAATATGAATTGATTTGTTTTAATTTTTTTTATCATCCACTTATGGTTTTCTCTCTCTCTCTCTCTCTCTTTTTTAATGTTACATAGTGTGAATTGATTGATCATTTGGAGCTATATTTAATCAATTATTAGAGTTTATTTTTGAGGAACTAAAAATCTTGTATATTTTTTACATTGTGTAATTTTTGTTATTTGTAATAAAAAGTTGAAGTTTGAATCAAGAGCTTCATTGTTAGTTTTGTGTGTGTGTGTGTTGGGTTTTACATTTTATTAATAATTAAAAGTAATATATAAGATGATTATTGACAATAGAAAAAGTCTTTTGTGCCTATTATAAATATCTGATGCGCACCTGGCTTCACCTTCTGTTTTCCCAGGCTGAATTTCCAGAAAATCACTTCACAGCAGACCTGCAGTTTCCTTCTCCAGCACCAGCCTCACCAACACACAGATACCCAGCTCTCAACAATTTCAACAACAACCAGGGTTCAATATTGTAAATGAATAAGCAATGAAACAGTGCTTGTATCAAACCATAATTAATGAAACAGTGTATTCATTAATTCCCAGTTCTCTATACATTAAGTTTAATTACAAAAATACATTCTCTTTTGATTCCAGAACTAAATTCAAGTTACGAAATATTGGGGAACAAGTTCCACCAACAACAACAGAGCATTCCACACGGCATTCGAGAGGCTTTTACTCTCCCTTACTTCTTTTCCGAATTTTCCTGCTGCCCTGCCTCTTCCCTACTCCCCCCCTTTTCATCCTTTCCTTCCATTCTCACCAACTCTCTGCCACAAATTTTTTCCTCCTTTGGAGCTTCCTGGTCAAGGTTGACTGCCACCTGGGCCAGTTGTTTTTCACCACGCTGGCCATATCTTTTCCTATGTGTAACATATACGTTAGTTCTAACAATATCACAATAATTTATTGGTTAATTTAAAAATTTTTGTGGTAATTACAATTATCATTAAATACCGTAATAATTGGTAGGAAGAGGATATTTTTTAAGTTTTAATGACAAGCGCAAAAGCTAGCATAAATTATTATAAGAACTTTTAACGACAATTATAAATAATCACCTTTTAGTGTCAATTGCAAATGTTGATATAAATTATGGTATTTACTATTTAGTGGTAATTGCAAATGCCACTAAATTGTAATTAACTAACTTTCAAAAAAAAATAAAATTAATTAAATAGCAATTGTAAATGTCATAAATAAATGTTACAATATTATCAAATTTTAATTGGTATTTATTTTGTATTTATTTTGGCTTTGCAAATAACTACCGCTAAAACCTATAGTGACACTAGATTCAATGGCATTTGTTTTAACGCCGGTAAAAATATTAATAATATTTATAAATACAATTAAAAGATATAAAAAAATGACACTAAAAACTCTTTTTGTTGTAGTTTAATATCCGACACTTACAATTAGATACACATCTTCTTAAAATATATAAAAAAACTCTTATAAAAATTCAACCATTATTCTTAAGACCTCTTATCCAAAATCAAGTCTTTTTTAGGACATCCAAAACACTTTTTCATATTTATTAATAACATAATTGTGAACGTAGACTTTCAAATAGTGAGTTGAATCATGTTAAAAAACATTATATATATGTCCAATCATCACTACATTGTCTATTTTTTACTATAGTAAATAAAAAGATTGATTAACCGATTCTCACTGTTGCTTTCTAGAGTATCTTGCATAAAACTTTATATTACATACATCAATTGATGGGGAGAAAGCTCATCAACACAGTCGACTCAAGAATACATTTACATTTAAAGATGGACGATTTGTTTTTCACTTTATCAAAGGTGGATGGCTTGTCAATTTAACATTTTTAAATGGCTAAATTGTCTTGGCACTTAAATTTAAATAGCCATAGTATTGATGACTTGTTGCAAGTTGTTTTTCACATGTGAACAACTGTTTTACTTTCATGTCGATGGGTAGATCACATATTGTCACTATTTTCATAAGCAAAAGATAAATCTTTTACTTCCTTCTTTCAATGCTTAAAGTAGTGGAATAATTAGGTTCAATGACTATTTTCCACTCGTACTTTAATGAAATTAAAATTTTCTACCATTTAAATTTGAAAAGCCATTTGCGTTATGTGGAAGGACAAAAAAAAGGTTATATGGCCCTATAACCCTTTAATTTCTTCCCAAAACCATTGTATTTTCTTCTTCCCCCCTTCTTTTCTTGAACCCTAAAGTGTTTCAATAAATACAAAAATAAGTTTAAAACACACTAATTGTCCAAGGCATGACTTATGCCATGACAAAATTGTACCAAAACTTAAAAAATGCAAGTTTTCAGTAGATGCATGACCTTGCACCTTTGATAAACAACTATGCATAGTGTTATTTGGACTCATTCATGAAAAAGCACAAATCTGTAATGTTTGAATGTTACGGTTTTTGGATTTTTGTGTCATCTTAGATATGCAATGAAAGACCATGCATTTTCAACGCACAATCATATATGATCAATATGGAGTCACCAATGAGCAAGTCATCTTGTGCACGATTGACCTGTTCATGTTTAAATGGAGTTAATGCAAGAATATGTCAACATTTAATGAACAATAGTCATGAAAATCATGTACGACCGTTCACGACTCTATCAAGGGTTAACAAGTTAGAGGTAGTACTACTTGAGGCCATTTCGTGCATTTAGTTCAAGTCAATTCGAAGCAAAGTCAACATAAAATGTATGATCGTACAAAGGCGAAATGTCACCTGTGCAAACAACCATTGATGCAAAGCGTTACATGTTCTGGAATTTTTACAAGTTCTTCACATAGTGCAAATGAACACTTGTGCAAAAAGAATGTACAAATGTGCAAATGAACACGTGCATAATCTTTCTGTTTGTGTTTTTTTCTTCTTTGCCATCTATCTCTCTTCTTCTTTGCCGCCTAATCTTTTTTTTCCTTTGCTGCTTGATTTCTCTCTTCATTGTTTTTTGTTTTTTTGCTTTGTCACATTCATCTCTTGGTACAAGGTATAATACTAGTTGTTTTTTGTTCAATGAAAGTTGCTTACACAATTTATACAATAATAATATAAAAAGTGTGAAACTCGAACTTCAATCACAATTTCTTATGCAAATACTCAAAGTCAATCGCAATTTTATAACATACCATTCAAAAATCCACTAATTGAACTTAAAAGCAAGAGATGAAAATTGCACAATGAAAGACAAATAGGAAACTTACAAGTTCAATGAAACTTACATCTGGAGAGAATATGTTTTGGATGTTTGAATGTATCAGGGAGCTAATAAACCCTAAGAATTGCACAATTTGATGAAAAGCAACGATCATGATCCAGAGTTAAAAAAGATGTCCTCTCTGAACTTACTGTAAAGTGAAGGCAGCAGGTAGATATTTATATTTATTTATTGTTTAATCATTGAGCAATGGAAAAAAAAAAAAGTGTAGTATCAAGCTGAATTTACTAAGAAAATCGGTTGTAGACACAATGAATCAGTTTCACTAAGGAAATCAACTAATTGAAAGCTTCTATATAGTGAGGTCTTGTTGTGATGGTATTGGCATTTGAAACGGAAACTGAATTTTTTACTTAAGTTAGGCCACTTTTATGTTTATACTACATTTTTCAGACCCTAATCATTTTTACCATTTTATATGTTAGAATATTTAAATTTTCTTTATCTTTAATTTTGAGAAACCAAACAAGGCAACATTATTCCTTGTTATGTATTGCAAAGAGAGAATATATATAAATATTTAGTATTAATATTTGAAACAAGATTTATATATGTGTTAAATAAAATGAAATATAAAATATGCAAAGAATCAATGTTTGTCAATTAACTATACACATTTTTGTATAAAAGAAGCAAATAATATATTCTTTGCATAGAATATTACAGAGAATATATTCTTAGAATATTTTTGCATGTTTGTTTGTCTTTAGCAACTAAGAGATATGACTTACCTTAATTCAAAGGATTTTTGTATAAAAAAAATTAATAGATTTCGTATTAGAAAACCTATTTTGTCGTCACTTCTTCCTTATATAAGCGTAGCCATACTTTGTAAAATGGTTAGACACTTGAATTTTATGAAACATTGAATCAAAAGCTTGTTGGTTTTTCTTCTCTATTTTCCTTTATCCAATTCATTTTTGGTAGAAGAGTTGGTGGTGAAAGACCTCAAAGTTTGTAGAATTTCTTTTATGTTTTGGTTAATGTTTACGTTTTCCTTAAAAATCCAAATTTTAATGCATGTGTATGTATTAAAGTTGAATGGCAGAGAGTTGGGAGATAAGTACGGTTTTGCCACTAACTTTTTCACTCATTCTGACTGTTTTATCTTATGAGTTTTGAATGTTGTCATAGCTTGATAGAAAGATCCTTGAATTCTCTCTGCATTGATATAATTTTGGTTGATTTGGAGATCATTTGAGCTATAAAATTTAAAGAAGAAAAAAATCGTCCCACCAAATAAATAGTAATTCCAGGGTTTTGTGTTGTGCGTGTTGTTGCAATTGAATTGATGAAAACACCCCAAAAATATTATGGGGTTTTGGGTTAAATGATATTTCTACTTTTTCATGTAAAGTATTTCATTATTGAAAATGAATGGCTGATGGATAAATAAACTTTTCGAATTTAACGAGCGAAAAATGTTGTTTCATCAAAGTTCAAATGAGAAATAGTCATTTGGGAGGAACAATTTATGCAGAGAACTCTCACCACAACCATGGAGGGAAGGGAATGAGAATTTCATCTGTACATTGCTCTCGTAATTCTAGGATTTAAATTCAAATGTCATGTTTAAGTTTATGAGTAGTATTATATATACTCACTTTGAATACATAAATAGGTACACACTCATATGTGTCATCATATGATTGAGTGATATTTTATCTTCAATTCAAAATTATTCAATTATATGTATCTATTTGTATATTCAAAATCGACACACATAGTTTTATTGTTAGGTTTATATGATAGTTTGCTAACTTTGATCTGCTATTGCATCTTTTCTCCCAAACTTGTCAAAGATAAGTATATCCTAATACGGTCATTAATGGAACATATGCACAGGTAACTTGTACTGTTTGGCACTAAAGCCTTGCTATCGAACGTGTATTAATTGTTAAATGGGGAAGATTTACAACAAACAATACAATAATAATCAGTCATAGACACAAGATATTGACAGGGGTATTACTCCCTCTTGTCCTCCCATAGAATTGGCAAATTTGGCATCACTAACCTCAATATATCTACAACCGTCGGTTGCCAGTTCCAAATTTCCTAGAATTATATATATGCTCACTGAACGCCAGCACAAGGCCACCGAGATGGTTGCATAAAGGTCTGCTGACTGCTGATAGTCTGAGATTTCTGGGGGCTTCTCACTTACAATAAAAATCTTGGATGCCTCTCTATATAGTGAAAATTCCAACTTTTCTTTGTTTGGTTCATCTAGGATAGAAGGAACTATGAGTGACACCGGCAAGTGATGCCAAAGCACCAGAATTCAACGGGTAGTTTGGGTCCTCAAATGTGTCATTGAGTTCCATGGTTTTTTCATCTGTAAATGGAGGACTAGTGGGTGAAGGGAGGTGTTCTTCCTTCTTTTGTAGCATCTGTAGCACCTTTGACATTGTTGGCCGCAACAATGGGCTCTCTTGAGTACAGAGAAGTCCTATCTGCACCACTCTTAACAGTTCATCCTTAGCGCCACTATTATCAGAGTCATTCAACGTGAGATTTCTGTCGTAAAGCTCCTCAACAGTCCCTGCTTGGAAATGCTTCCAAGTCTGTTTTGCCATTACAAATAAAAGGAATGTGAAATTGTTAGCTTAGTAATTGATATACTGTTAACAGAGAAAAAAATCGACTGAAGAAACTTTACTTACAATTGTCAGTAAACTTTCAGAATATTCTGAGGTTTTGCTCCTGTTGTTTGGCCTCCCAGTAACTGTTTCCAACAAAAGTACACCAAAACTGTATACATCTACCTTTTCTGTCAACTGGCCATGGGCTAGGTACTCTGGAGCCATGTATCCTCTGCAAAATTATTGAAGGAATTACCGCTCCAGACATGGATGTATCAGTTGAAACCGAATTATCTAATTAATGATTTTATACTTACAAAGTTCCTGCTATGGCTGTGCTTATGTGGCTCTTATCTTCCTGGAAAGACCTGGCCAACCCAAAATCAGCAATTTTAGCACGTAGTTTTGAATCCAGTAAAATATTGCTTGCTTTTATATCTCTGTGAATTATTCGAGTTTTGGATTCTTCGTGAAGGTAGACTAAACCCTCTGCTGTCCCAACAATAATTTCATATCTCTTCTCCCAGTTCAGTAATGTACCTCTTGTTGAATCTGTCATGTCATTAGAAAGAAAAGATATAACAGGAAGTAGTCTACAGATACCATATCATATATGATAAACTTCAGTCAGGTTCAAGATCTAGGGTAAGAGTTTATGTAATACACTTGAGAAAAATAGCTCTCAAAATAGTAAGTATTAAATAAGCCATCTTTGCAATGTAAAAATTCACGCTTATCAATCTATCAATTACCCAAGATGAAGCGATCTAGGCTCTTGTTAGGCAGGAACTCATAGACAAGAAGGCTTTCTGGTCCAGAAGCACTGCATCCCAGCAATCTGACCAGATTTTTGTGTTCTACACTACTTATAATGTTAACTTCATTGTAGAAATTTGCTACTCTGTGCTTGTTGTTATAGAAAAGCCTCTTCACAGCGATTTCTCTTCCGTCAGGCAGAACACCCTGCAGTGAAAAAAAAAAAACAAAAGAAAATATAGGTAGAATACTTTTATAATCTTATAAATTGGAACATATGAAAATTAAAGATAAGCATGGGGAACAATTACCTTATAAACTGTACCAAATCCTCCTTGGCCAAGCTTGTTGGCATCGTCAAAAGATTGTGTAGCTTTCTCTAGTATAGAGTATTTAAAGTTCAAACTTTTATCATTAAGAGTTTTCACCAATTTTTCAGCATCATTTGAACCTGTGAGAAAAGAATGGAGCAATAGAGAAGATAATGAAACTTCAAAATAGCCAAACACATAATAAAATATCACGTTGCACTTCCTATACTTATTTTTTCCATAATAATGATGACTTAACATTACATTTTAGGAATTATAGGAGGCTACACAATGTTCACTGTAGCACGCTCTTCTGTTCGTTCAGTATTTTATTCCGAGATGCAGAAATTGCATATAAAACAAGGTTTTTACCTCTTCTTTTCTTTTGAATATATCTCTGCTTCCAGATATGAGCTCCAATAACTATTAAAACTGCCAGAACCACCAAGGAACTGACTACTGAAACTACTATTGCAATAATGGTCCCTGTAAAATTCATCAATGAAAAACCTTGGTGAGGTCAAAATTATCGGCATATTAGTCTTCAAAATTAGAAACTTCATCATTGCCACAACTAATGTGTGTCAACTTACAAAACAGTTACCTCTTTTGCTTCCATTTCCCAGTTGCTTGTTAAGGAAATCTCTATCTGAATACCTCAAGAAACATCCCGTATTCAGTGCTCGGCCCTCTGACCAAGGCAAGCAACCTAATACAGACGCAGAGGCATTTTTCAAGCATGCTTCACATGAACTCGTTTTCAGGTTCTTCCAGCAATTAGCCAACACATAAGCTGACTCATTGGAACCTGAAGCAGCTATGGTAGCTCGCGCATAATTTCCATGACTGGGTGCTGAAGCAACTGCACGCAACACAGCCTGCCTAGCTGATTCTTGGAATTTTGAACTCTTTCTTGTTGTATTCCCACAAACTGCATGATCTGCAGGACCTTTATACTCTTCAAAGAAGCTATAATTCTGTGATCTCATGAAGCACCCGTCAAGGAAAATCTGACCTCCATTGTTGGGGAAACATTGGGGAAGAAGTGTACGTGCCTCAGCATAGCACAATACACAATCTAACAAAGAGAGGTCTCCATAACATTGTGCAAGCCCATAGTTCGTGTCTGGTCCTGAACCTGAAACTGCCACTCCAAAACCAGCTGTTCGCACTTGTTCGCTGATGTTTTCCATTGTAGCAACAAAATTAGGCACGAACATAGTTGCATTGTGCTCCGATTGGTTTCCGCACATAATTTGGACAGTTTGAGATCTTGGATCACCCAACGCCCTTTCTAGTAACAACAGATATCCCCATAGGAAGAATAAAGTGCATTTAGAACGGACCAATGCGGTTTCTTTCTTCATTTTTCTTCTGTGCTGAATTTGGCGTCGTGAAACTTTCTCACAGCTTCATATTAAGTCTCTGTAGAATGAACTTTTCAAGTAACCATTAAGTGCCTACCAGTCAACCAGTTATCAACTCAAATGGAGATGTCATAGAGAGATGAGAGCTAACTGGAACCCACCCTTTGAGGTAAACTCAAGTGAAATAGAGAATAAACAAATCACAATTGGTAATAAATCAAACCTTAAAAAACCAATATTTAATGGTATCAGTTTGTCATGGATTTCGGCTTTTCAGCGTCAAGGATTTAAAAATGACTTCGTCTAGAACACTAAAGCTAGGGAGAACTAGAACCACCCTGGATAGGAACAGCGTTGGACCACGATAGGGTGTTCGTGAGCAGTCATTAAAGTTTTAACAACACGTTTTCAAGTTTGAACATGTGACTTGTTCATAATCATAACCGCAGCGGATTAGTCAAAAAGTCAGGGGCCGAAGCCTTTTAGGTCTTTGTTTCACACTTCATTTTTCGTGCGGACGATATTTGCGGAGGAGATACTGTGGCTCGGTAGACTGGATTGGCTGAGCTGATTCTGCCACCAAATAGCTCTGCACCAGATTTTCTAGATCACTTGAGAAGATCTAGATCACCATGATCATAATAGTTAACCACAAAAGTTATTCCAAGGTGAGGTACAGCAGTTTAAATTGACAGCACTAAATATTATTGTATTGAGTAAAGGGACCCCATAAACAGGCCGGACCGCAGTTTGAACATGGCTTCCAGTGGGCCAACTAAAATTTTAGGCCGGAAGGCTTATTCCCACACAAAGTTTACCAATCCCTAAATTACCACTCAAAAAATTTAAATATTGACTATCTATTAAATTTTATTATTATTATCATAAAAAAATAATTTAATAATTTTAGTAAAAAAAAATTATCTTAATTTAAAAAATTAATAATTTCTTTTTTAACTTAATTTTACAAAGTCATTTTTTCACTCCTATCATCTAAGATTTTCATATTTTATGGTTAACAATTACCCCTTCAAAGTTAAAAATATTGTACTTACATCTCAAAAAATATATTCTCTTTTTCTAGCGACCATTATTCCATAAGATTCACTCGGACGCGTTGTCAACCCACCACTAGCACCCCCTCTCCCTCCTCAGTGGTTTTCTGATATAGAAACTACCTAAAATACTATCAAAATTGTCAGACAACCTCACACATATTTGTGTGATTTATCACACAAATATGTGCAACAAATTACATAGATTTGTGTGATACCATTAGGCTATTTTGATGGTATTTTAGGTGGTATTTACATCAGGAAACCCTAGGGAGAGAGAGGGGATACCGATAGTGAGGCTAATGACACGTTAAAGTGAACCACTGAAAAAAATGATCACAAGAAAAAGAGAATACATTTTTTTTTAACTTTAAGAGAATAGTAGTTAAAAGGTAATTTTTTAAACTAAGATAAAAAAAATTTATTAGTTTTTTAAACTAAGGTAAAATTTTTTTTTTCTTTCTATAAATAAAATTATTAAATAATATTTTTACCCTTGATAATAACATAAAAATTTTACAGACAAATGAATACTTAAATTTTTAAAATTTAACAAATGAGAGTTTAAAAATAAACTAAACCTCGGGTGGAAATAAGTCTTTTAGTCAAGATTTTAGGACCACGTCGACATAGATGATCCAGTTGTGAAGGCTATCCAATTTACCCATCTTATTATTTCATTAAGCCACCATTCTCTAGACAAAACCTTTTAAGTCATGTTCTTCATTTTGTAAATTACTCCTAACTTTATTTAAATGCTTTTACATCTGATAAATATATATATATATATCACTTTAAAAATAAATTATAAGTTAATTTATTTACCAAAAGGGAGAGTGTTGAATTTTGTAAAGTTGAATGATACTGATATTTCTGTATTGTAATTTGATCGGACTAACAAAATGCACAAAGAAAATATTACAAACGATATTAAAGTGAAACACTTGGGTAAATTTTAAGTACTTCTCTTTATACAAAAAGAAGTATATGTAAATTTGGTGGGTCAAATCAGAGTAACCAAGTATGAATGGCTGACACGCACAGCCAGCCAACTTTAATAAATTACAGAAAAGGCGAAAGGCTCCACCGGCAAGCCAGCCCATTAATAATTCAACCAAATCCCTCCCTCAAAACTCTCTAGAAGTTTTGCGTATACTCAACTACTCATGATTAGCCACATAAGCGATCCGTTCGCTTAACCATTATTTTTATCAAACTATAGCTTTTTATAAAGTTTTTATCTTCATTTTATATCCGCATGGAGATTTAATTTTTCTTCAATCTCAAAAGAATAGGTCAATCAAACAAGATGATTAATCTCAAGTTTAAAGATTTCATTCAAACTGAACTAGTCTCCAAAAGAAAGGAAAATTTCATAAATTTTCTGGAAAAATAATCTGAACTATCTTCCATAAAATTAAAAAGGAAAATCGAGCAGAAGCTAAGAAGGAAATGAAGCGTGATATAAGAGCCGTTACCTGTCTGTCTGTGCATTGAGTTGGTGAAGCTCTGAATTTTGAGTGAGATCCGGTTCAGAGATTCGAAATCGGAAGCTGGTAGCACGAAGACGAAGACGGTGTGAAAACTGAAAAAAGTGGAAAAGAAAGAAGAGAGTGAGAGACTTTTGCTAGTTGAATATCATTGTATAGCTAGCCTAGAGTTGAACAAACCATGGGAAAAACGCGGTCTCTCACCCAACGCATTTTTACAGTAACGTTGTGAAATTTGAGTACATGGAATTACCATTCTACCCTCGCGTTATATCTCTGTAGTGGGACCAAACCTGTGGAATGTTATAAATTAATAGACACGAAAATTCTTGTTTTACCTTAATTATTTTTATTGCAATTGATATTGAGGTAAAATATGCATATACTAATATAATCATGTTATTGAATACATTAAGTCATAATACAATGAGGAAGCGAAACTTGTATTTCAATTCTAACTCCTCCTAAAATATGATAATTATTGCATAACCCCTTATTAGTAGGAAGCAATTTAGTTTTTTTATCAGGGTTCGAAATAAAATAAGAGTACACATTCGTGATAATATAAAACTTGATTGGTTATGTTTTAACGAGTCTCAATCTTCTCGTTTCTTCTAAGTTAAAATCTTCTACTTACACTTTGGTTCAATCTACATATACATAAAGTGATTGGTTGTTGATTGTGTATTTTGTCATTTCTTCAGTGTCATTTTCATGAATTTAATAATAATAATAAAAAAAAAAGAGTTTGACTATATGACACCAACTAATAAAGTTCCATTGATACATCAAGTTCAGTATTTTGAGATGGGCTTTCCATATAAATTATAATCATTTCAATATATATATATGTTTAGTTGTTAATGACTTTGATTTGAGTATGATTGCACTGCAATTTATAGAGAATGAAGTAATTGATTAATCAATAGTAGTTGCCTTTGATACGTCAGTGAAGAGAATACTTGTATGTATTCTCTTGTCTCACCTCACAACAAATGTTATATTATTCAAGGAAGCAAAGTAGAATAAGATTGACAGAAAGAAATCCTCCCAAGTCAAGCGAGAAATTTCATAGCTACCTCGTGAACCCAAAAAGTCAAGATTTATGTAACAACTGCAACGACTTTGGCATCTCTTGTCCGACTTTGTGTAAGCGTTGACTGATGAACCAATATAAACAGATATGCTGTAGGGGATGGATGGATGGATCAGATTTTTGTCTTCATTTTGGTTTTGAAGGCATGATCCAATTGAAATCAATAGTTAGTTTGCTAGTAAAAGCCCAAAACACTAGGAACATGGTAGCCCAGTGTTCCTCTACGTTAATAAAACATTCACTAAGTTTGTGTCATCTATGATTAAGATCTTATTTTTCTGTAGAGTTAATCTAAAAGAGGTGATTTCTGGGATTTTGATGATTAATTCTTTTTGCTTTTCTCAAATCTCCCTCGGCTTGAATGATTGATCGGCCTATGATTTCGCCAAAAAAGCCAACTTTATTGGATTCAAACTGAGATCAAATACAACAATTATGAAAAGCACATGCTTCAATATGCAAAGATTAACAACCTCCAGTTGCAACTTTGTTATACAACATTCTCCTGATCACAAGATAACCTTACGAGAAGCATCACTCCGAGAAAACCATTCCGAAGCGGCTATGGCCAATAGACCTTTTATACATTCTTTATAGGATACATCATTTAAATATCACCTAATTGACACACTACAGACATAAACATTTCGATCATCAGATTAATCATGTGTTTTATCTATTTTCTCTTTTACTTTATCCATATCTTATATAAATAGATACGAAAATCATATTGGATCCTAATTGTTAGCCATCAATAACCAATACAAGCAAATCTTAATGCGCAACCATTGAGCAACAATTGTGGAGGAAGAAAGAGAAAGCAACCTAGTCCATAATATTCTTTTAATTCAAACAATTGTCATCACAAGCAGTATCAATCAAAAGTAATCCACCCAACAAAACTCAATCAAAATTATCAACAAAGCAGAACCAATAAAATATAATCTAATACAATACAAATGCCTCTAGTATGTATGGATTATATATATATATATATATAGGAGATGTTGTCTTGTTCTGTTGGATGAGCTGAGGGAGAAAAAAGAAGGTGTGAAACGAGAGAAGGGAGAAGGCCAGGGAGGAAGAAAAGGTTGTTATTAGAGCTATAATTTTCCACGCTAACCTTGGTCCATGTCCCTCATTGGATAATAATTCTCTAAAATAAACAAGAATGAAAATATAAGAATAACTGGCAAGCGGGGACGTAGCCGGGGCAGGGATATCCACACCACCTAATTTATAAACAAAATAAAACCCAAACAACCAGGCTTGCATCCATTTTGTAATGGTTAAAAACAATTTTTAATTATTAAATTTATTTTTCCATTTATTAAATAAAATAAAATATTTTCATCCAGTCTTTTTTTTTTTTTAATGTAATGTTTTCATTCAATCTTTCTTCATTGAAATCACACACCCTATAGAATAGGTCTTTTTCCCCAGTTGAATCATCCTCGTCTCTCCCTTGCCATCCCTACTGTCTCTATTCTCTTTGGCCTTGGTCGAACGTATTCTAACTCAAATTCACATTAATTCTTGAAAAAATAGTGTAAAAAACCTTACTTAGATTTGAGTGAAATTGTTGTCAGATTTTATGATTTTTAAGTGAATTTTGGCTTAAAATCTTGATGGAAAAGAGGTGAAGGGTTTAGGGTTTACATAATGTTAAGATGAGGATATAATTAGTATTGGTTAAAATTATATAGATCTCTCTAGTTTAGCTGATTTAATTAATTAATTTTGATTGAAACATATTCATAATACATTAAAATAATTACACTGCAAAGTTACGTTGAGCTCCTTAATCATGTTTAGGTTTTGATTAATATATACATATAGACATATAGCACAATTCTTGAGAGAATATATTCCATATCATTCAAAATGAGTACAGTTTAATAATTCACTCTGCAATTAAATGTCAAACACAGCATCAAATTGCTTTACTAGCGTGTACCAATTTACCATCTTAAAAATTAATTATAATATTGACAAGTGTGGTTAATTAAAAAATTAGCAAGTTGCATGCATGGTGTTTCCTTTTTAGGTTAGGGTGGACAAATATTCTCCATCCATCTGGGTTTAAGCATGCACCACCAGCTAGGTTATAGAAGATAAACAAGTGAGAAACTGGCACCGACCTGTCCCATATTTGGCCCCACGGCGACGTCGTGCCCAAAGGAGACACCAACCCCACCTACATAGATAGACATTGTTGCTCATACATCAAACCAAACCAGATTAATTGGTAGAGCAGAGGTTTACAAAATAATTTCCCCATATGAATTAAAAGCTTTATCCCTATATCTTAATGAACAACTTGATGGGTTCGTCTGCCTCTATCAAGAACTTGATGGATTAGCAAAATGGGTTTCCCTGCTGAGCTAAATAGCTGGCTAGATGGCTTTCAAGAGTCAATAACCTATTGTAATGGTAATGGGCTCATGACTGTGGATCCTGGGTATTATATGCATCAAACGCCAGCGGATGAAATATAGTATAGGGAAGAATGAGTGAGTCAGCGTGTAAGTGGAGCAGTAGCCAACTTTCATTTGTCTGGGACTTAAAACCTAGGACCATTATACCTCCATTTTAGATCTATTTTATTTTTCCGGAAAGTGAGAAATGGTTAATCATCTAATGAGGTGGAAGCACTTTTTCTCCATTAATATATTGAACTTGGTTGTAAATACTCTTTTCAAGCGACAAAATAAAAGGCTGATAGTGGTGGGCTGTTACTTCAGACTGAATTAATGACACAAGAGGCTGGCCGGTAACATTGTCTTTATTTGCAACTGTAGTGCAACACCACCTTTGTTGTATATGAATGATTATTGGAAAGTATTATTAGGTTATAATTAATTAGGGTTAAGAAAATTATCCAAAATCCTATCCTATTCCAGATTCTTCCACTCAACTTAACAATAAATTGCTTTTTTCCTACATGGATAGTGCCTAACCATGTAGTGCCTAACCACTAAATGGCAGATATAGGCATATATCCAACCAAGTGACTAGTTATATAACACATTATTTAGATGCATGTTATTCTAAAACACAAATGAGTGGATTCTTACTGGTATATGTCAAGTAGACTGAGTATATCTCAAATGTAAAGAAAACATGATCGCTCAATTATGTCTCTTATTGAATGAGGTGCATTAGTTGTCACTAAAACACATATCAAGAGAAAATTATCACTATGATGATTGAATGATCTACATCACATTAAATATAGAATGGTTGCACCAGATCCAATAATTTATTACGTTTGTGTGATCATGATTGCACACCTGTCATTCATGTCTACAAAGATGTAAACCTCTTATGTCTTAACAATTATAATGAAGAGTTGCATAGTAAAAAAATGAGAAGACCAATTTATCTACAGAAAATAAGGAAATGAAGTTTCTTCAATCTATCTCCCTAATTGAAACTTACTGTTTGTTTTTATCTATCCATCATATATACTAGCTAGAAACTAAAATTATAAACTAATTTTGCAAATCTCTTTGCAAGAGATCTCCAACTTCTAAGACTTATAATATAATATTGGAAGTAGATTTTCTTCTTACAATTGAATCCATTACTTAGTTTTTTCTATAGGGAAATTAAATTAAATGACCATTTTACCATTTTATTAAGCAAAAATGCCTATTTTTCTTATTCCTAAGTAAAAATGCCCTAATTTTTTTTAAAATACCAAAATTACCGTTTACCACATCTATATAAACTCTCTCACTCATACTTTCATTATATACACTTCTCATATCACTTAAACACTCACTTTCACTCTCATTTTTGCTTAATCAATTACTACGGGGTTGTTCGGAAGCAAGAAGTTCGTATTTCTAAATTCAAATCGAAAAAATTAATTCGTGAAAAAAAGTATTTATATGAATCTTAACTCAAAACTTAATTTTATTTGTTAAATCTAGTTTGTATGTCATGTAAAAGGGGCATTTGGATATTTGATAATAATTTAGGGTTAAATAAAATATTAAAAAAATATGGGAGGTATTTTGATATTACATAATATATAAAATATTTAAATAACATGTTAAGAATAAATAGATATATTGAAATACCCTAAAATGTCAACAATCAAAAAATGACTCGAAAATCTAAAAAAACATATCTAAATTTTGAAAACTACACATTCTTAGGAACAAGAAAACCGAAAAATCGATTTGAAATTTTATAATTACATTATAAAATGTGCTTAGAAAAGTATAAAACTAAAGAGACAAGTGTCAAATTTGAAAACTACATATCAAAAAAGTCTAGCTTAGTCATAAACAAGCTCAAAATCATGAAAACCGAAAATCCTAAATTTGGTAAAACAAAAAAACTGCATAATACATAATGAAACAGTTTTATTTAGGCCTCCAAATTGGGCACAACCAGCAAAGTTGGCTATCGTTTTAGAGCTCAAAACGAGCTTCGCGTTGATATATTACAGACCCTATAACTCCTCCCAAATTAAAAGTTATGATCATTCAAAGTCTATCTTTTACAGACCCTATAATTTAAAAAAAGTCAATTTCCACCTAACCTATGGTTCAGTGTAAAAATTTTCACAGACCCCCATGGATCTCCCCCTCTTCCCCCTTCCCCTAAAATCTTGAAAACACTAAATTCCCCCCCACCTCACGGGCGCCCATAGGAGATTACTGTAGCACCGACAGATCTAATCTATTTTTTGATCAAAAATCGTCATTTCAGTCTTTAATTTCAACACAAAACAAATCTACACATCCAATAACACAAAACCCCTCAAGAAATTCAAACAAAACAACCAAGAATCAAAACATTTAATACATTATTCAAAATCAAAACTTTAAACATTCAAACCTCAAAATCTCCCTCAAATCTCAATACTCCAGCAATAAATTAATTCAAACAAGAAGTGTGATTATGTACTATCCTTAATTGTTATTTTCTATTGCCGAAAAACATGAAAAATTAACGAAAAAGACGAAAACTTGTTATACATGTGGGAGATTTGAATTTTTCTCTGAATTTGAACAATAAATCTATGGGAAATATAGAGTTTATATATAAGGACAGTTTAATCATTTTCTAAATTAAGGATATTTTTACTTAATCCTTAAAATTTTAAACAATTTCATTTAACACATTTTAATTTTGAACATTTATTATAATTTCTCTTTCTATAAATATTCATTCCACTTTCTTTTATACCACCTTTCTTTGGCAACATTGTCTCACAATTACATCATGTGTCATTTCCCAAATCAACAGACGACATGCAGCTTAATCATCAAATCATCAAACCCCCGTACATCATAAATATGTGATCAACAGAAATTAACTGCCGCTAATAAATTGATAAAACTCTATCAAATCAAACTGATTTCTTACATGATTTCAATGATATATAATATTGGACTGCACAGAATATGATGCAAATTGAAAGCCGGTCTACTCGCCACAGAAAGGAGTTATAAAATTATTTATATTCAACAGCCACTTTGTCACAGAATCGACAAATGGAAATCAGCCTTTACCCTTTAGATATATCCCAGGCATTACCTAATTATTTCTCTGTCCACTACAAATGAGGGGCGTCTGCAAATTACACTTAAAAGCTGTGCTATTCTTGTAATGTTGCACTGTATAACTGTCTATTTCTGCTTCACTTACATGCTACATTGTTACAAAACAAAGCACCACCTGAAGGCGTAAGCTTTATATATATCATTTATACTGAAATTCGCTCTTCTTTACACGGTTGAGTTGAGATGAGGAGCAAGAAATCATCTCTTGTGTTCTTCCTGTTTATTCTGTGTGTCACATTTTCTATAATGTCGGTCGAAGCTAGAAAGCATCACACCAAGAAGACCAAAAATCAGAAGAAAGATAAGGGAGGCTCAGCCAATTCAGGATTTCCAGGACGCGCTCCTGCACCAGCTCCTCTTCCTCCTTATGGCTCTAGTCCTACTCACTCAAACATTTTCGATATTTTGTCATTTGGAGCTAAGGGAAATGGAGTCTGCGATGATTCAAAGGTAAGTGAAATTAATGGTGAGTGAATTCGAGTTGCTAATGTAAGCTAAATTTTTCTTGAGAATTTCAATGAAACAGGCTCTTCTAGCAGCATGGAAAGCTGCGTGCAAGGTGCCGCGGGCTATAGTAAGAATCCCATCGGAGTTCAAGTTCCTCATCAAGCCCATAACTCTGCAAGGTCCCTGCATGCCTAACCTTGTTCTTCAGGTTAGCGCCTTTCTCTTCTTTTTAGCTCTGACTCACAAGCAGCAATTTCATGGTATTAAGAAATTAAAAAGTCAAGGAGTATATTCTTTCTTAGGTTCAATATTATTTTTATATTTTTGTTCCTAAACTCTTAACGCAAAATGCGAATGTATGTGGAATTCTAACAGATAGATGGAACCCTCTTAGCACTCCCGAAAGTGGGTTCATGGCCAAATTCCAGTTTGTTTCAGTGGTTGAACTTCAAATGGGTCCAAAACTTCACCATTCAAGGTATTGGAATTATTGATGGTCAAGGCCCTCAATGGTGGACCGCCTCTTCACTCTACTACACTCAGGTAATCAAGAAGTATCATAGTTTCATCCACATTAAATTAAATAGTTTCATAAGTAAATTAGCCGTTTCTGAACTTCATTGCTTTTGATTCTTTACAGGAGAAACTCAAACACATTACAGATTTGAAACCAACCGTAAGATTCCTTAACTTTTAATTCTCAATTTTTTCTTTTTTCATTTCACAATACCGAATATGCTCCCATTTCAGGCTTTGAGATTTTATGCAAGCTATAATGTCATGGTTCGAGATATCAAAATCATAAACAGTCCTCAATGCCATTTGAAATTCGACAACTGCGGCTGGGTCAAAGTCGATAATATAAAGATTTCTTCTCCCGAAAACAGCCCAAACACTGACGGCATTCACCTTCAAAACACACGAGATGTAGAAATTCAACATTCTATTATCGGGTGTGGTACGTTTTAATTTCTGCAATAAAACTTAAGCCGTTAATTGGGTCGATTGTGCATTGCACGTTAGCATGGCAGAGCAAAAGCTATCTGGTATATAATAACCATCACTAGCTAACCTACTTTACATACAAGCATGAACAAAAAGTATCAGTTCAACTTTTTCTCTTGTTTTCCGTGCGGCTAGTTTTAATTATTAACTGATAGACCTAGAAAGAGGAAAGTATGATACCAGAGTGCACCAACATTAGCAATATCTATTTAAGCATTATGTAATATGTGTAATTTTTTTCTTTTCGTCCATGTTGTTATGTACTAATTGAGTTCTCTTTTTGAATAGGAGATGACTGTGTATCAATACAAACTGGATGCTCAAACATACACATTCATCATATTAACTGTGGCCCTGGACATGGTATAAGGTGAGTTAAACAAGAAGTTCATGGATTGGATGGCATTACTATTATAATCTTGATCATCGATTTAATTTAGTATTGTTATTGAAACGACAGTTTGGGAAGCCTTGGAAAAGACAAGAGTGTTGGTTGCGTTTCTGACATTGTTGTGGAGAAAATCTCAGTGCAGAATACATTAGCTGGAGTTAGAATAAAGACATGGCAGGGGGGTATTGGATCCGTGAAGAACGTGTCATTTTCCAATATTCAAGTGACTGATGTTAAGGTCCCCATAATAATTGATCAATATTATTGTGACAAGCATTTCTGCAAGAATCAAACAGGAGCAGTAGCGATATCTGGTGTTAAATACGATCAGATAATTGGAACTTATTCAGTGCAGCCAATTCATCTAGCATGTAGTAACGATATTCCTTGCACCGATGTTGATCTCATCGATATTCAGTTGAAGCCGTCGCCAAAATATCGAGGTTTTCAGCAGGCACTGTGTTGGAATTCCTATGGAAAATCAAAGGCTCCTTTGCTTCCTTCAAGTATTGACTACTGCTTAAGAAGAGATAGCGCTTCAATTGTGAAGAGAATAGAAAGATCTCATGAGCATGTGTGCTAGCATTATCATTATCTCATGGCTCCTTTTTATACATTTGTTTGTGCATGTGCTTCCCTTCTGCTATGTTATTTTTACCGTGTGAAGGTGATGGTCTGTACTGTAGTAGTAATTTACTCTAGTAGTATAAAATGTAATTTAGTTGGGGAGTTTTGTATTCAAACCTGTAACTTCAACTTAAAAAGTTAGAACTTAGAACCATGTTCATATGTTTAATTATAGCTAAAGAAGTGCAGGTAGTGACAGTAAAACCACATCAGAAATCCACCCACTTCATCCGCACACTTGACCGGAAGAAAGGCTGCATTCTTTCCAAGAAAGCAGACAATAAAATGGTTGAAATAGAAAATTGGAAGAAATGGTCATGTTGGTAACCCTGGAGCTGGGCCTCCCGTGGAAGTAGTAGTGGTTGTTGAGTGGAAGGTGTCTAATGAAAATATTGGTGATAGCTGCTGCGTGCACCGTCCAACATAGATACCCTTTAGACAAGAATCATGCTGCACGCGCATTTTTTTACGTCCAAACATAAAGCTATTGCTATTCATGTGGTATGGGTCATCTCCAACACCTATACATGTTACATAAATTTGCACCACCTTTATTTTTTTTTTTTTTTCACCTTCTTTGGTAAACACTAAGGAAACCCACCAATCCCTTCTTTTCATAAAAGAGCTTCTCTTAGTTTAGGCATTTTTGCATCTAATCATGCACTTTTCTCGTCTCCTATTCCATAAAGATACCAATAAAAAATTTAATGTAAATATACAACTTTTTTGAATCTAATATTAAAATAATTTTAATTTTCTATTTCAAAGTATGGACAGTTATTTTAATCAAATTCTTTATTGTTTAACTGTGTTATGTTCTTGAGATTATTTATATAGTTTTTTTTAGCCTTAATTTTATTTAACAGTCAATATAATTATCTAGCATTTTATCTTAGAAATAATGATGATAGGATTATATAGTGCTCCTGTTTCAAAATAAAAGTCATTTTAATTAGTGAAAAATACACCCATTAAGAAACATTAATTATAACAATTAAAATAAAGATAAAAAGTTTGTAATTTTCAGTTTTACCTTTATTTTATATTTTCCAGAAGTACAGTAAAATAATTTTTTACTTTTTTTTTAAATAACAAAGCTAAAACAACTTCTATTTTGCAACAGGAGTATAGGTTAATGAAACAAAATGTTAAAAGATAAAAGATAACACAAAAAAGAAAAGCAAAAAAAGTTCATTAATAAAATTGATGGGATGTCATACAGGGAAAAAATTAATAATACTCTTAATTGCTCAATATGAATAAACCCCCCTACACATACAAGATTATAAATATATAAGTGATTACAATTTTTCTTTGATCAAAATTGTTTTTCAATTGAGGTTATATGGGGAGAAAATATCTTAAAAAAACATATGTTAGGAAAAATTTTCTATTTTCCATCATCCAAAAAGACTCCTATAGCGGCAATATTAAGAATGAAATTGACAGTAGATATTTTTTAAATTAATAGTATGTTTGCTTGTTATTGAACAAAATGATGAATTACTATTGTACCCATCAAACTTACTCCACATACATTGCACAATTTTCTAAAGTGAATGTGACTATCAATAGTCGATATTATGGGCATGGACAAAGTCACAGATAAAAAAATGTTTTATCTAAAGGTGGTTATGATAAAAAATTTCAGTTATACCATCAAAAATGGATCAAAGTGAACCAAAACAGTTAATATAAAAAATAATATAGAGTAAACTACAATATCATAAAAATAAATTTTACAAATATGGTTATAAAGATCATTAGTCATGTATCTATTGTATGCCCAAATATTTAGTGAATCTATATTAAACATCCATCAAAATTAGTGAGAAAAATATATAATCAAACTTTATTGATGATTATGATCCTATCAATCTAGCAAATCTTTGTCTCAAAATCATTTTAAGAGTAAAAATATTCATCACTTGACTAGTGATGTGGACACCCAAAATTTCCAAAATTAGTGTTTTTCCTTTTTAATTTTTTTTTGTTTTGAATTTATGGAATCACAAACATTATTTTATGTTTTTGTTACCACATATTGCTTTCTTTTATTATTTTGTATACGTTATGACTTATGTAATTTTTAAAATGAAAGGATTTGGACTTAAAAAAATAAAGTTTTGCCTTCAAAAGATGATAATAAAGACATGTTTATGGATAATGCAACAACACAAACAATTTTTAAAGAAAATTATATTTTCTTAACTTTAGCGCTAATTAAAACTAAACTATTTCAGCATCAATGAAACTAATTGAAGGCTTTAGAAGAGCCATAATTCTGTTTAAAAATAAGACTAAATTAAATATTAACAATACATTATATTTAAGTAGATCAAGAATAAATATATTTAGTTTTATAAAAAATAATGTTTAGCACATTGAAATTATGAGTAAAAATGATACAGAATGTAATGTCTCCAGTTTAAGGTGTGTAATAAAAAAATTGTCCACTTTATCATCTGAATTATATTATACAATCATAACGACAATTAAAATTTATGTACTTTGTAATTGAAAGTTCTCTTATCTAAAGATTTTTATGTTTTAGCATGACCATCTAGGTTATCTAAAATCTACAATGATATGAAAGATTATTAAAAATTCATACAGACATGTGTAAAACAAGATTTTATTATCTAGTAAGAAATTTTGTATCATTTATTCACAAGTCAAATTAATGGTCAAGTCATCTCCTTCAAAAGTTGGAGTTGGATCATCATAATTCCTACACAAGATTCAGAGAGACATATGTAGACCCATTCATCCACTTAGTAGACCATTTTGTTATTTTGGGTCTTAATTTATGTATTTGTATGATAGTCCTATGTTTATTTATTATTATCATCTAGGAATGTTATCTTCACTTAATTGTTAACACAAATTATAAAAAATGAAGACACATTTCCCAAATTACTTGATCAAATCAATACAACTAAACAGTATTGGTGAATTAACATCCAAAATATTTAATAATTATTGAATATTTATAGGGATAGATGTTAAACATCCAATTTTGCATGTTCACACTTAAAACAGATTAGTTGAACCAATAATCAAACATATTTAGGTAATTGCATGTATTTTATTGCTAATAACTCAATTACCAAATTCTACTTGGGGACATACCACATTACATGTAACATTAATTCACTTGTAGTCTTTCTCCTATTATCGATATTTTTCTCTATAATCGATTTTTGGTCACCAATTTAATATATCTTATTTAAGAATTTTTGTTGTGTCGTATGTGTTCCTACTGCATCTCATTTGAGAAGAGCTCATAAAAATGACTAAATACTTTAGGAAGGAATTTGGGATGAAGAATTTGAGGAAAACAAAATATTTTCAGCTTGTAAATCAAACATAATTTAAATGAAATACTTATCCACCAATCCTTCTATATTGAGAAATGGTTAAAACATTTTAACATGGATAACGTTTATCATTTGAGCATCTCAATAGTTGTTTTGTCTCTTGATCTTAAAAAAAGTCTATTTCATCATTTAGAAGAAAAATAAAAAGATAATCGGTCTTGAAGTATCTTCTCTTAATGTCATCGATGCCCTATAATATTTGGTAAAATCACAAGATTGGATATCTCCTACTTAGGGAATTTATTGGCTCAATTTAGCTCCATACTAACCCGTTGACACTAGAACGAAATCAAACAATATTTTATTATCTATGTGAAACTAACAATTTAAGATTATTCTATTATGTTAAATACCCTAAAAATCCTAGTTTTGTTAGATATGCAAATATTGGTTAACTTTCTAACTCCCATTAGGTCGCTCACAAACAAGATATATCTTCACTTATAATGACACAACAATATCATGATATTCCACCATGAAAAATTTTTATTGCAAAATTTTTGAATCATTCAAAGATTCTAGTCTTCCAAGAAGCCAATTGAAAATACGTATGGTTACGATCTGTTATCTATCATATTTAAAATGTGTGTAATTTTCCTTCTACTACACACACATATTTCATATTATATGAAGATAATGTAATATGTATTGTCTAAATTAGAAAATGATACGTGAAATGAGACAAAACTAAACATATTTCACCAAAGTTATTTTACCTTCATGAATCTAGTAGAGTCAAAAAATTAATGTTAAACAAATACATTCTAATAACAATCTTGTGAACTTATTCTCCAAGATATTGCTGACATAACATTTGAAAATGTGTATATCATCAATATGCAACAACTCAACAAGCAATCAAATTCATGAAATGAGTAACATATTGGAAAAATGTGCACTATACTCTTTCTCATTTAATTAAGTTTTGTCTCATTGAATTTTCTTAATAAGGTTTTTAATTAGTCATTTTGAGCACACCCAACCCTCCTGTATAAAGACATTAAATAATTAGGTTTCTTTAATTTAGTTTTTCAATTACTTGATTTTTCCTTAACAAGGTTAATGTAATTAATTATGTTTAATGGAATATAATGGAGAGTATTATAATATGATGGTTTCCCACCAATGAAGGAATTGATGTGGTGGGGAGCATTTCAACAAACCCCCACCTCAAATTTGAGTAAATTTGCTTTGCTTTTTTACTTAGAAATGATTCGAGAAATTTTAAGAGATTTTCTCTGTAATCCTTCCTATCTCAATCGTCTATATTTCAATCTTGTTTTAGTTTCTTTTATTATATACACAACAAATTTGAGCATTTTTGGCAGCTATAAATAGCTTAGACATTAGTAGGTGAATTCTCATAAGTTGCCATGGTTGAAGAGTTGCTCTTCCCCCTTCACTTGTGCTATTATTAACTAATTTCAAGGTTGATTGATGTAAACCTTTCTCCTGCTCTTTTGAATTCCATTCAGACAAATAATAGTCTTCTTCTGTAAAAATCTTAATTTCAGATGCACCACAGAACATTCCACCCCATTGTGGGAAGCATAACATCTACTAGTGGAAGAGTGCAGCATCTTATTCTTATCATCACACCCATCAGAACTATTCCCGCTTCTTTTGAGCGTTTTGATCTTTGAGAATCAATAAAACTATGTATACAATTTTTATATACAATTTTATATATAAATAATAATATGTTATCATATAATTGGATATTGATTTATCTTTAGTTTTTAATCATCTAATTACATAATGATATATCACTGTTTGTGTATAAAATTATACGCATAATAGAACACTTTGAGAAATATTATTTGTGTCACAACCGCACCAGCGTTCCCGCCCCGTCCTGTCATCCCGCACTAACTTTCCATCGAATAATCATAAGCTTTATGCGTTTTATGAATGTCCATAATCTCTTTCTTTTTTTTTTTTTTTAAACTGCTATATTGCGTTGGTGATCCATCAATAAATGCGTGGTTAAGAAGAGGAGTCACATTCCCCAGCAGCACTTGCAGTAATAGTAATGTAATCTTCGTTCGTCTATAGTGCCCATTGAAATTCTTGCTCCGTTGAGCATAACTTTATCTGCCATTTGTCTCCAAAATGGCAGTGCAGCTCATCGTGATTCTGTGAATTCATACAGAAAGGGAGCTTTAGTCAATAATTAAAATAATTAGGTGGGAATATTCAACCAGATTATACAATTATTTTGATAATTCGGAGAATACTCAATGCGAATTTTATACTAATTTCGAATATCTAAGTTGCAATTACCATTCAAGTCTTAAATATGTTCAATTCATGCTTCTCTCTTTCTTATTGCCCTTTAAATTGATGCAACACTGACATTGTCTTAACTCGGCGCTGGAATGGAAGAGAATCAATTGAATTCTACAAGAATCACTTAATAGCATCATTAACTTATTACAAACAGATAAATCTCGCTATGTAGTGGCTGCAGGTTGAGCTTTATCAGAAATTGCACTGGCTTAATTGAATCCTCTTCCTCTTCCTCTTTCAGTTCTGCAATTTTCAGCAAATTTCAAGCTTCGCTGATGCAAACCCTTCTCTCTCTCTTGTGAATCCCATTCAGACAAATAGTAGTCTTCTTCGGAGGAATTTTTTTGAGAAGGACCACGCAACATTCCACCCCACTGGGGGAAGTAAATTAACGTAATAGGAAGAGTGCAGCATATTATCATAATACCCATCAAAGTTATCCCTGTTTCTGTTGAATATTTGGATCCTCTGAAGAATATTAGTTGAGTGAGAACTGCCCCCACATTTCCACCCCCTCCTATCATGCCCGAGGTTACACCCAATGACCTGAAAAACAACTCATCACCTTACAAGAAGGCAGCAAACAGTAACAATGGCGAGCTTTTCGTAAAATATAATTAAGAGAACGTAGAAATATTCATACCTTCGGGAGACGAAAGGAACCACTCCGAATGTAAGTCCACATGAAGCTTGGACAAACACAGAGAAGACAATCAACACAAAAATAGATGCACTTAAAGAATTCACTCGTCCGAGAATAATACAAAATACTCCTCCCAATGTCTGCCCCACCCACAAAGCCCACAGCCTCCCTCTCATCCCAAATCGCTTCGCCACTGCATCCGAGATAATTCCTCCTGCAGGTCGTGAAAACAAATTCGCCAATCCAGAACTCGCCGCAATTATTCCGGCAGTGTGGAGGTTCAGATTGAACCTATCATAAAAATACTCAGCAATTGTGTTGTCTATTGTGAGCTCCACTCCGAAACAATAACCGTAAGTCAACGCCAAGATCCACCCTCTGTAATTAGTAATCCCACGATAAAAGACCTTTAAGAATTTGTCTTTCTCTTTATCTCCGGATATCTGTAACTTCTTGAAGTTCCCGTCCGGCAAATCCTGGCCAAGGGTGAGAACAGCAAATGCGGAGAGCATTTGAAACAGGGCGGGTATGAAAAAAGCAATCCGCCAGGCTGTAAATCGGACTGCACCAATGTTGACTAAGAGAGAAAACATTAGTGGCATAATTAGTTGTGTCGCTCCTCCTCCGAAGTTGCCCCACCCGGCTGAAACGGCATTTGCTGTGCCGACTACAGGAGCAGAAAACATGGAGCTCATCCAGAATTGAGTTGACACAAAAGTGGCTAGAGAGAAGCCTGTGAAGAAACGTACAAGGAGGAAGGAGATGGATGAAGAGGCAGTAGAAGTGAAATAAACAGCAGGTGCAGTGAGGAGAAGAAGTGAAGCGGAGGCAAGACGGGGTCCAAATAAATCGCAAACAGTTCCAAAGGAAAAACGGGCAAGGACTGCACCGGAGACGGATGCAATCCTGGCGTTGCCAATGTCAGTGGCGGTGAGGTTGAGATTGTCTCGTATAACAGGAAGGAGTGGTGCAGCTGCAAAAGAAGAGACGAAACAACAAAAGTAAGATATCCATGACAAATGAAATGCCCGCATGTGGGATGCTGCCACTGAGAATAGCCGGAATTTAGTGGCCTTGTGCTCGGAATCCACCGGAAGAGAAAATTTTGGAGCCTGAGATTCTACTGCAGTGCTTTCTATATCCATGTTTGAGAAAAAGTACTGAGTTCAGACTGAATAATATTCAAGCATTAATGAAAAAATTGGAATTTTTCTTGTGAAGGCTTGAGATTTCATAACTCCCAGGTCTTTTTCAGGGCTTATATGTGGCACGGAAATGAAAACGTGTAAATGTAGAAGTGTATTTATATGAAACGGAACGTAAGAAAACTTATAAATATGAAAAATATAAAGTTTTTTTTCATAAATATCAAATTGTTATAACAAAAATACATAAATTTGTATAATATAAAAATAAATGATAAAAAATAATTAAAAAAAAAGAATATTATAAAATAGAATCATAAAACCTATTATAAATTATTTTTACGTAGGTATGTGTAAATATTTAAGAAGAATAAAATAATACACATCAATCTATATAACATGTTAAAGAGAAAATAAATAATACATCTAATAGTAGAGAGGAGATTAATTCAGTGTAAGATTTAGAAATACTTCAGATTTGAAAATATAAAAGATATATATTTAATAGATTTTATGAGTTTTCTTTTAAAAGAAACATCTTCAAAATTTTTTAAAAACTTTCAAACGCTCCTGAAATATTTTGTATAAGTTTTGAAAAGTTAAAAAAATGAAAACATTTTCGAAATATGAAAACGCATCATATTATGAGTTTCCAAGAGGGCTCCAGCCTCACAGTTATTTTGTAGCTTTATATGGAAATATTGAAAGGATTTGGGGATGAGAGGAATAGTTGACTCCGAAGATTTGGTTTTTAGTGTCTAGTGGTGAGGAGATGATAACTAACAATGGCTATTTGGACTTGACTTTCAGAGTGCTTCCTTTGGGAAACAATTCCAAAACAGAGGGAACTGCTTTTATTAGTTTAACTTGGTGGGAGCCATTTATGTCCGTATCCTGCTGAATGTCGTCTAATTTTCTTTATAAAGCAATATGAAAAATAAAATGTCCCTGTGACACCACCGATGTATATAAATTATAGCTAGAAGGATCATGTTCGGACAAAAATGACACAAGCCACAATTCTACAGGTTGTGTTAGGGTCTATGAGCAGGGCGAGTCATGCCAAAAGCTTATGAGTAAGGTCTACGGGTGAACATAACAGGACTCAGGAAATAAAAAATTAAAAAAAGAAAACTTTTCTTCTTTTATGGTTCTAGTTAATTTATTTATTTATTTTTCTAACATTCCTACAATACCTCCCAAATTCACAAACTTTTCACGTTATTCAACCTTCAACTCTCTCAATGTCGATCTCGGGGTTTCGTCTCTCTCGGTCACTCAATCAACACTCATTTCAAAAGCCCACTTCCAAATTTTCAGATTACTTTGCTTTCGTTTCATTTTAGTATTTGGTAAATATTATAGTTCTTTTTCTCAAATTTATATCAAAATAAATCTTTATTTAAATGAATTTAATCATTTTCTATTATTTTAACAATAAAGAAAATCAATATTATGATTAGGAAACTCAATCACAATAGATGACAGAAAACATATTTACACCCAAATATGATTGAAAGTATTATGTGCATGAAAGATTAAGTGACAATAAATTTTAAGCTACAGAATTGAGTTATTAAAAAATATATTCGATGATTTCTAGAATTTAGATATGAAAGATGACTGAAAAAGTATAATATTTGTATATTTGTAATACATATAAAATGATATGAATTTATTTTTTATGTATGATTTTTTAAACTTTCTATCATATGCAAAATAACTAAACATTTACAAGAACTCAACAATACTCAAATAACCTCAAAATGATATAATCTGCTGAGCAAACCCAAAATGTCATAACATCAAAATTTAGGTAGAGAACCAATCATTATGATTTTAGAGAAAATATTTATGCATTAGTAAACACAATGCCACACTGGGACTGGGACTTACATTAAAACTAGCAGAGAGAAACTGTTAACTTTGAAATTGGAGCATTTTGAACAGATATAGATAGCTTAGACATCAATAGGTGAATTCTCAGAAGGTGTCATGGTTCCCTTTTACTTGTGCTATTATTGACTAAGTTCAAGCTTGATTGATGTAAACCTTTCTCCTGTTCTTGTGAATTCCATTCAGACAAATAATAGTCTTATTCTGCAGAAATCTTAATTTCTGATGCACCACAGAATATTCCACCCCATTGTGGGAAGCATAACATCAACTAATGGAAGAGTGCAGCATATTATCATTACACCCATTACAATTACTCCTGCTTCTTTTAGAGTGTTTTGATTCTTTTAAGAATATTATTTGTGTCATATCAGCACCAATGTTCCTGCCCCCCTGCTGTCATCCCAGATACTACCTCTGATGAAATTGAAACTTGAGTAAACTGAAGCAGAGCAACAAGACGAGCAAGAAATAAGGATACATTGATACAATTGAAAAAGGTGACCCATATTTATAGTGGTTCAGTTATCAGTATGATAGCCTACATCCACTCTAAGGGCAATCAAAGTGAATTTCATTGAATGTCAAGAAGAAAAAAAATTACAGAGAATATCCCAAAAAAGGGGTATTCTACAAAACACTCAAGCTCCCTTCCCCACTTTTTTCACTCCTTACACTCATCTACCTATACGGCTAAAAGAATATTACTCAATTGAATAACATTACCCTCATCTACCTATACAACTAAAAAAAAAATTACTCAACTAAATTACATCATCTCTCACCCAACTTATCATGAATATTTTGCTAATAATCAGCTCACAAATCTTCAATACCCAAATTTTGCGGTAACTTTTTTTTAAAAAGGTTTACACCAGCAATCAAAGATTTCTTTTCTATACCTTTAATTGATTATTATGATCATATGGATTTTTAATTAAATTACTGATTCAGAAATGAATTGATGCCACCTCATCAGCCCCACTGACCTGAAACATGATACAAATGGTGACTAACTCAAAATGTGTTCATGCATTATTCCAATCAAATAATTAGAAGCTCTTATGTGTTTTATGAATGTCCACATTCAATTTTTTTATTGTTCACTGCTACATTTGGTTGGTGCCCAGTGAAATTCTTGCTCTGTCAAGTATAACTTTGCTATTTGTCTCCAAAATGGGAGTGCAGCTCATTGGGATTCTATGAATTCATATGGAGCGGAGCTTTAGTCAATAATTAAATAATTAGGTGGAATATTCAACGAGATTATAGAACCAATTTGATAATTCCGAGAATAATCAATGCGAATTTTGTCCTATTGAAGTTCTCTATGACTGCCCTTAAAATTGGTGCCACACCGACATTCTCTTAACTGGGTGCTGGAATTGAAGGGAATCCATTGAATTTTACAAGTAGCACTTAACAGCATAATTAACTTATTACAAACACTTATAAATCTAGTTAAGTAGAGGCTGCAGGTAGAATAATTTTATTTGTCAGAAATTGCAGTTGCTGAGTTGAATCCTCTTCCTCTTTCTGTTCTGCAATTTTCAGCAAATTTTAAGCTTCCCTGATGCAAACCCTTCTCCTTCTCTTGTGAATTCCATTCAGACAAATAGTAATCTTCTTCGGAGGAAATCTTTTGAGAAGGACCACAGAACATGCCACCCCACTGGGGGAAGTAGATTAGCATAATAGGAAGGGTGCAGCATATTATCATAATACCCATCAAAGTTATCCCTGCTTGTTTTGAATATTTGGATCCTCTGAAGAAAATTAGTTGAGTAATAACTGCCCCCACATTCCCACCCCCTCCTGTCATACCCGAGATTACACCCAATGACCTGAAAAACAACACATGACCTTAAAAGAAGGCAGCAAACAGTAACAATGGCGAGCTTTTGTTAAAATCATATTTACCTCCGGGAGACGAATGGAACCACTCCGAATGTAAGTCCGCAAGCAGTTTGGACAAACACAGAGAAGACAATCAGCACAACAATGGATGCACTTAAAGAATTCACCCGTCCGAGAATAATACAGAACACTCCACCCAATGTCTGCACCACCCACAAAACCCACAGCCTCCCCCTCATCCCAAATCGCTTCGCCACTGCATCCGAGATTATACCTCCTGCAGGTCGTGAAAACAAATTCGCCAATCCAGAACTAGCCGCAACAATTCCCGCAGTGTGGAGTTTCAAGTTGAACCTGTCATAAAAATACTCCGCAATTATGTTGTCTATTGTCAGCTCTACTCCGAAGCAATACCCGTAAGTCAGCGCCAAGATCCACCCTCTGTAATTCGTAATCCCACGATAAAAGACCTTTGAGAATTTGTCTGTCTCTTTATCTCCGGACTTCTGTAACTTCTTGAAGTTCCCGTCCGGCAAATCCTGGCCAAGGGTGAGAACAGCAAATGCGGAGAGCATTTGAAACAGGGCAGGTATGAAAAAAGCAATCCGCCAGGCTGTAAATTGGACTGCTCCAATGTCGACTATAAGAGCACACACTAGCGGCATAATTAGTTGTGTTGCTCCACCTCCGAGGTTGCCCCACCCCCCTGAAACGCCGTTTGCGGTGCCGACTACGCGAGTGGAAAACATGGAGCTCATCCAGAATTGAGTTGACACAAAAGTGGCTAGAGAGAAGCCCGTGAAGAAACGTACAAGCAGGAAGGAGAGGGCTGAAGAGGCAATAGACGTTAAATAAACTGCAGGAGCAGTGAGGAGGATAAGTGAAGCGGAGGCAAGACGGGGTCCGAATAAATCGCAAGCAGTTCCCATGGCAAGACGGGCAAAGACCGCACCAGAGACGGATGCAATCCCAGCGTTGCCAATGTCAGTGGCTGTGAGGTTGAGATTGTCTCGGATGATAGGAAGAAGTGGTGCAGCTGCAAAAGAAGAGACGAAACAACAAAAGAAAGATGTCCATGACAAATGAAACGCCCGCATGTGGGGTGCAGCTACTGAGAATAGCCGGAATTCAGTGGCCTTGTGCTCGGAATCCACCGGAAGAGAAAATTTTGGAGCCTGAGATTCTACTGTAGCGCTTTCCACCTCCATGTTTGTGGAAAAGTACCAAGTTCAGAATCAATAATGTTGAAGCGTCAATGAAAAATCGGACTTCTTGTGAAGGCTTTACATTTCCGAACTCCCAGGTCACAGTAGTTGACTTCGAATATTTTGTTTTTATTTTTAGTGTCTAGTGGTGAGATTGAGATATCAATTAACAAGTGGCATTTGGAATTGACTTTCAGAGTGGATGAATTGTGAAGCAATTCCAACGCTGAGGGAGCTGCTTTCACTTGGTGGGAGCCACTTATGTCCTAATCCTGTTGAATGTTGAATTTTCTAAATTTCAAAATAAAAACAAAATAAAATCTCCCTGCAACACCACCACAGAAGTATAAGGATCCAAAGTATTCAGATATTGTTTATTGTCACAGTCTCTCCTCCCGGCCATAAAATAAAATTGTCAATTCAATCCAAAGTATTAATTAATATTCGTGAATAACGTGAGCCTTTTTCCTGCACACTAACCATAGTTATACGCTAATAGCTGGGCCAATATAAGGGAAAAGTCAAATTTAGATGAGTAAATTACGTATTCCCACCCAATGTTTGGCCCAAAATCAAACTTAGTTTTGAAAAACTAATGAATAATATAATAATATTATCATCCAAATTAAAAAAAATATTTTACATATCACATTTTAACATTTTAAATATAATAATTTAGTTTTTTTATAAGTTTATAAATTTCAATTTAATGTTTAAATCTCAATTATCACTTAACTAGAAACTCACCATTATTTGTCTTACCACAATAGAAAGATTGTCGAAAACTATAAAGTCATACAATAAAGAAGTGGGGTATAAAAGAGACTAAAAAGAGATCAAACCATGTCATGGAGTGATATCTTAAGAGTGATGTCCATGGGCAATGGGTTTTGAGTGTAGAGTACGATGAAGTAATTAGAGAAGAAATTGATGTCAAATAGAGTGAGAAATGTTGAGATCGATAGAATGAGTTGTCAAAAATTAGGTACAATGTCAGTTAGAAAGAGAGAGATTCATGTATGGGATGCGTTGTTGAAGGTTTAATCAATAAAAAATGAGTTGAAATAAAGAGATCATATTAGATTAAGCTAGAAACGACGAGAATGACACATAAATAAGTCATAGATGACAAGATTGGCACTAAGAAGGTGTATGAAAATTGAATCAACATTGGAGTTTGAGTTATCAAAAGTGAGAATTGTAGCTAGTGTGTGATAAACACCCATGAAAAAGATATAAGAGTAAAAAGAAAGAGAAAGAACATGGTATTAATTAAATTTTTCATCTAAATAGTTTTTTAAATTTACGTTAATTTTAGTTGATATAATAATTTTAAAAGATAAAATAATAAAGGATAATATGGTAATTTAATTTTTTAAAAACTGTATCAAAATTTTTTTTTGTTATTGAAATTTGATTTTATGTTAAAAATATTATTTATACTATTAAGAGGTAGAAAAATATTTGGGTCAAACCTGGGTGGAAAATTGATAATTACCGAGTTTGGAATCTTATCTGGAGGAGAATTTGAAAACTTGGCCAAGAATAATAGAATAATTTGGTCGGTGTCATCAGTTTGAAAAATAAGCAAAGGTAATTAAACCATAATTAATTATTAAAATGAAGTGTTGAATGAATGTTAAATTAATAAATGCAAACGTTCAAAAATCAATTCTCACATGACGTAAAAATCCTTTGTTTTAGTTGATATATATATATATATATATATATATATATATATATATATATATATAAACTCAAAACTAAACAAAAATATCTAAAATTTTTCATATAAAGCAAAAATGCTCTAATTACATAAAAAGACCAAAATACCCTTTTTTTTATATGATTTTATAAGATGGTTCACTCGTGGTAAACAGTGCATCACTAAAAATCATTGTTCACTTTACATGAAACAATGATTTTTTTGTGATGCATTATTCACTTTGAGGTATGTGAATAGTATCTCATGAAATTTATTGTTTATCACAAATTTAATTTCTAGAAATTGAATTAATTATCTGAAAATAATATATTCAAACTAACAACAATCAAATCTTTCTTATTCAACAAATTCATTCAAAGCACTATAAAATTAACCAATATAATCAATAGCATAAATTCAAAGACCTTAACCTAAATCATGTTGGACATTCTTGCTTTGCGCATATAAATTTATGTATTTAATTTAATTTCATTTTATAAAATATATATGTTTGATTTAATAGATAAATTAATTTTTAGGTTAAGATTCGTATAAATATCTTGTTATCACGAATCAATTTTTTTTATTTAAACACAAAAACACAAATTTGTTCTTTTTAAAAGAACCCACTAATAATATTAGATATTGAGTGAAACTAAAATTTTGAATAAGGTGAAAAATATATAAGGATGAAAGTTTATATAAAAGTGCTGAAAAATATATTTGGTGCTAAAAAAAAATTGAGATTTTTTTATTTAAATTTTTGAAAATACGGATTTTTTCACTTAAATCCTAAAAAAGATGACATTTTTATTTATTACCATGACAGGGAGCATCTATTTTAATATCCCTAAATTATAATTAGCTAGGCCAAGGAATTCTTGAGCAACAATTTAGAGTTATAGCTTGGAAGGGGTTCCAATTGCCATGTTCAATCGGCTTGGAAGTAACTGATATAAGCAAAATTTGTGCCTTGATTTTCGTAAGGAACTGCCACAGTAAATTTGTTTTTAAAGCAGCATCAACCTTTCTGTCTTCTCAAAAGCAGTAATAATCTTCCCAGGTCTTGCCATCTCCCAACTCTTTTGATGGGATTTATAGGATGCCAATTACTAACATTAATCCCTACCAAAATTATTAACATTAATCCCTAATTAAATATTATATTATATTTATTTAATATTTAAATTTTGCAGAGATTTTGGGCTGGGCTGGGCTGGGCTGGGCTGTGCTAAAGATTTTAGAACCAACTTCTAATCCTCTACTTAACCCAAAATCAATGCGTTGATAAAAAATCATCTCACCCCAATTTTTTTGAACTTAATCCCTAACAAGGATGCTCCACCCAATAGGGAATTTTTTGTCATTAGATTCATCATTTGAATGAAAGTAACTATATGAGTGCTCATAATGAGTCTTAATTCAAGTACAATAGTAATGTGATACTATATATATATTTTTTTATAATATGGTAATTCTATCTAACTGCATCTTCTAGTTTAAGCTAATCAAATGAACTTTGATATTTTAAATCGAGACTTTTTGTTTTACCATCCAAACTAACCTAAAAGTCATGTGATACTATGTTATTAATTATTATTTTATCTTTAATTCAAAATTGTTTAATCACTTTATAGTGATACATCATTATCCGTTATCGTTATATATACTCATCAATGAATTGTATCAACTTAATTAAAAAAAAACCTTGCCGCGGAGGACCATGACTCACATTTACAGCGTGTTAGGGCCCATGGGTAGGACGGATCATGCGAGGGGCTTGCAAGGAAGACTTGTGGGTCGGCTCCGTATGATATGCAAAATATAAAATTAAAAAAATAATAATAATAAAGTTTTACGAGAAGGGGAAGGGGACCTCTTTAATTGAGAAAATCTTCAAGTTGAGGAAACATGGAAGCCCATAATATAAAGCGCAGTAGGTTCGTCGGCTAATTCATTGACTTTATTTTAGCCATTTGTGGTTGTAATGAAGTGCACAACTTGACGACCTTTTCATGCTTTCCCGTGGCACATGTGAACTTTATAATCCAGGAAACTCAAGGCATCAACCTGGAAGAATGCTAGTTGTTGATTCCAGGCAAGTTGTTGCCTGGTTATGATTTTTCTTTTGGGAACAATTTGGCCTCTCTATTTAGGTTTTTTTTAGTCATATATGAATGGTGCTAATCTGGTTCTTTCAACCTCTTTTTTTATTTTACTGATTTTATTTTGCTCTCCAATTCTTTTATTTTGGCTTGAAGTTGGCTGATTCTTTAGTGGTCTTAACATTTAGACTGAAAATAATCTCTAGATTTGTTTGACTATACTGTTTTATAACTGCTAACAGAGAAATTCTCTTAGAAATACATGTTAGTGTTTGGTTGGAAATGGCATTAATAATTTCTAAGTTTTTGTGTGAGGTGGTAACTTGATATGGCTCTTTCACTATTTTCCGCTGTTTTAAATATCTTTATTCAGTACCTTAAGAGCTGGTATTGGTGTATGTTGATCATTTCAACATAGCACCTTACCACTTTGATGGATATTATCATTATTACTTGAATTACTCAATTAACTTAAAAGTAAGTGTAATGTATGTATGAATGAGTTTCTGGTGATTTGAAATTTCTATAGGGTTCTTATGTAGCCATAACGTTTCCAAATAGGCCAAAAGGACTATTTTCCACCCAAGTTTTAATGTGTTCTTAAAGTCATACCCATAGAGTTTGAAAAACCTAAAGTCTTATCCATGGATCAATTGTTATTAGAATTTTCTATTAGAGATAAAAGTAAAACCGTCATTTTACTAATAATATTAAAAAAATATAAAATCTATTATATTTCCATCCCTAAGTTTTAAAAACTAATAACTTCACATCTGTTTAAAGTTTTCTAACTTTAAAAAGTCACATCCCCCCCTCCAAATTTTTTGTTCACCCCTCCAACCACCATCTCCAATGCTGACGACCCCTGCTCTCTATCCTAAATCGTTGACTGGTGCAGGAAAAGCGATTTGAAGCAATTTTTTCGTCTCCGATGAAAATATTTGGGGATGAAGAGATCTCCACATCTCTTCGTTGATGAAGAGATTTGGAATCTCTTTGTCTCTTCATCAAAGAGAAATTTGTTGAGATCTTCTCTTCGACAACGAGATGAGGAGATCTAGAGATCTCTTCATCACCGGATCTCTTGGTCTCTGACGAAGAGATATGCTCTAAATCGTTTTCTATGCATTGACCAATGGTTTAAGGTGGATAAGAGAGGTCGTCAACGTCAGAGATGGTGGCCGGAGAGATGAAGAAAAAATTTAGGAAGGGAATGTGACTTTTTAAAATTAGAAAACTTTAGGTAGAGATGAAGTTGTTAGTTTTTAAAACTTAGAGTGGAAAATGTAATAAATTTTATATTTTTTTAATATTATTAATAAAATAACGATTTTACCCCTGTCTCCAATAGAAAATTCTAATAGTAGTTGGTCCATAGGTGAGTCTTTGAGTTTTTCAAACCCTATAGGTATTACTTTAAAAACACATTAAAAGTTAGGTGAGATATAGTCCTTTGGCCTTCCAAATTAGATATAATATTTCTTATTTGTTCTGTTCCCTAAAAATTTGTTTTATTAACTTATTTTTTTTTTTGAAAAAAAAATGTCTAAACTATAGTCTAAATCAAATTAATAGTAATTTTTCAGTTTAGTTTAAAAAATTTTCTAAATAAGACCAAATCAAATTGTTAACACCTTTGAATATGAATTAAACATTGAAATTAAATGACAAATATATTGTTTGAATAAATATATACTACAATTTAATATCAACATATACTGTTGAATGTAAAGTTTCTTTTCTTGTAAAACCATCTATAAACTATCATGGATGAATTCAATAAACTTAGTTATTGACAACTTACAAGTGTTTCATACCAATGCATTAAATAACTCGACAATATTGATTATCATGATGTTATGTTGAAAACCAAGGAAACAAGACATTGCTCATCTCTAATATCATATTTCTTGTAAATAAGCATATACATTTGAGTTCACTACAAAAGTCATCTTATAGTCGATCAAAAATTGGGTACTTTGTATGTCTTAGCTGTTTTCCTATTTAAACCTTACGTTGTTTTTCTTTTTCTATATTTAGTTTGCATGTTCATTTTTAGGTGATGAAAACAACATCCATTATGCACATAAAAAAGAAAAACCAATTTAGACTGCAACTATGATACCATGATTTCAATATGAAATGGCTATCAAAATTTTCCCATTGACAAAACAATATCTTATCTTGCTTATGAACCACTTCAATGAGTCAATGTCTTTTTTACTACCCACACTAAAAGCTAATAAGTAGATCTAGTTATTAATGTCTTTGGCTACAACAATAGATGATGTCCCAAATACCACCCATTTAATAATGCATAGACCATACAAATAATAGGACAAATGTAAGACCAAAAGGATCTTATAGAATATCTCATTTACATGATAAACAAACTTAAAACTATTATCCATATTTCTCTCAATCCATATAATAGTTTTTTGATTATAGAGGTCTATATAATGGCAAAATTTAAGTAATAGCATGAAAAACCGATCTGAAGAATCTCTCAATGCATTTAATTTCAATTTTTAAATATATCAATCTTATACCTCGCAATAAAGTAAACCATAATTTCCTTACACTTGCATATTTGATCCATAATGACAAGCATACTTTTAAGATTTTTCTTAGTGATGGCCACCTCTATGTCTATAATGGGCATGAATTAATCCATAAGACATGCGTGGTGAGTATTTGTGCACCAAAGTTGGACATTGGTCAAGAAATTTAAATGAGTAATACTATAAATATTCACTTTAAGTGTGCAAATAAATATACATTTATGTATATCATCATTTGATTGAGTGTTATTTTATTTTTAATTTAAAATATTCAATCATACGATGACATATTAGGTGTGTATTCATTTGTTTACTGAAAATGGATACCCATAATTTTAATGAATTTAAATTCTTGCAAGTGCACAAATCAATTGTTAGTACAACATACAAGTACTATAGTAGATCCCATAAAGATTTGACAAATCAATCTAGTTAAGTTAACTCCTCTAACCAAGAGTCAATAGTGGGTCATGTCGTGCTAGCTTTAGTATGGCCCATCGGGCCTGTGGATCGTGTAGGGCCCAAGGCCCGCATCGTTGCAGGTATTTAGGACAGGCCAACCTGTAAAAAACTCAAGGCCCAAGACACGACTCTATATATATAAGGTTATGTTGTGTTAAGTTGTTAAAACAAAATTTTTTTTAATTAAAAAATTAAACAAAAATCATTTTTCAATTACTAAACGAAGATAGTGCCTCAAATATTTTATTAATAATCTCTCAATTATAGCAGAAGAATATCATGGTTACATGATGAAATATATTATAACATATTACAAATAAATTCATTTACATAATGTCCAATTACAAATATATACTATCATTTACTCGTCCTTAACGTTAAATTCTTATAACACCCCCTTTCAAAATTACTTCTCTTCATAGGAAAATATCAATAAATTGTCTATTTTAAGCATACATTTAAGTTAAAACAAGTAATAAATTCATTAAATAGTTGAATAAAACCTTATTTATTAAAACTTATAAAATTACTAATATACCCTTGACTTAAAAATAAGTGGAAGCGTTAAAAGGTGTCTAAACATGATTACATAGTATGTGTAGTCTGAAACATCTATGAAAATCTGAATAAAATAAAAACTAAAAAAATTGAATTGCCCTCAATGCTTTATGCCTGTGGACCGTCACTTGTCCCATAGTCATTACGATCACTTATACTTACATACATGAAACTAGAAAAGTGAGTAGTGAAATACTCAATAAATAGGAGACTAAATTGATAACTTTTATTGAAATCCCCAAAATGCGTTTAAACTCAACCCATACTAACTATGTAATTTGGAGTCGACATTAAACTCCTCAATGGATAGTGACGAGTCTTATGTATTATCTTTGTACTCATACCATATTCTAGAGATTGTCTAGACTACATGTTATAACTATCGGATTGAACTGTGTCCTTGATTGCTAAGGAACCACTCCCTCGGATTCCTTAGGGACTGCCTACGTTGTATATCGTAAATTTGTATCACCCAAAGATATTCATTTTAATTTAATAAATCTTTTTGATAGACTTGTAAAAAACTATTTGTAATTTATTTGTTTCTTTTTGTTATTTGTGTGTTATAAGTATTACTCGTTTGAACTTATTATGTTTGGTATGTCATATTCATATGTCTGTTAATGATTTTAATATTTATGACAGTCACATTTATTATATGAATTGCAAATTAATTTTCTTAAATATTTAATCTTGTTGGTTATCAATTATATTATTTTGAAGTTAAAGTTGCAAACTTAATTAAATTCTTGATTATGATATTATTTTTTTTTATCCCTATAATTGATCATATGAAGAAATAAAATAATTTTGTTCAGACAAAACATCATTTCATGTCAAAATATCTTTTTGTGTAATATTTTGTAACAAATCATGTTATTTCTTGATATTTAACAAAGTGTTTTGTTTTGTACTTAATCATATTGTTACTTATTGTGTGTGAAACAAAGTTGTGTTTAAGCTTAGAAGAAGCAAACCTGTCTTATTGAAGCCTAGAGGTTCAAATCCAATACTATGCATTTTGAAGTAATAATTTTTAAATTTGAAACGCACCGTTCCAAGATGTACTAAATCATGTTCTAAAAGACTCCAAGTACACTATTATGTGAAACAACTTTTCTTCTCCTCTACTTTGTTCTGATTTGTGTTTCATTTGTCTTCACTTTGTAAGACTTCAACTCAAGTGATTAGAGATTAAATGTTAGATCATGGTGAGGTAGTTATCAATCAACGGTTGTAATGTAATCTGGTAGGCGTGAGCCAACCTGGTATTTTGTTTTGTTGTATAAATAATTTTTTTTAAACCTATTTTTTTAAGGAATAAAAATTGAGAGGAATATTCAGTTTTCTTTGGTGTTTTGTATTCTCTTTACTTAATTGAAGAAGTAATTGGTGATTTTGTGTTCAAGATTTCATCTTTCACTAATGATTTTTTATTGTATTTTGAAATGACTTTACCTACTATTTTGTTTAGGTTAATTTAGGTCGGGTTTAGTCAATATAAAAATATTTCAATTCAGTTTAAAATTAAAAAATTTTGACACTAATTTATTTTAGATTAAGTTAAAGTTTAAAATTTTTTATATAAAATTTGAATTAATAAGATACGAATATAATTAATATTATAAACTTATCAACTCTATTTAAAAATATATCTATATAATTTTATTTTATACTGACTAAAGATAAAATTTTTATTTAGTCCGAATCTTGTGTGGGAAAACTTTGGGCCGCGTAATCCATGTACTCTGCGAGTACAATTCCACCACACCGAATTGAAAAATCTAGATCATTTGTTTATTTTCCCATGTGTAAGCGTACATCACGCACAGGGTTACAGCTAGTCCAAAAGCAAAAGCATTGCTTGAGTTGCGTTGCGTGGTTAGCTTGTCTTACCATGTCATGGGCGGTTTCGTTTTTCAGTGTCACCTTTGTCTGCTATCTCTTCCTTTACTCATTTCAATCACATCTAAAGCTGTCTACTCTGATGTATTATTATTTATATATAAAATTATATATATTATTTATATACATAATTTATTAAATAATATATATAATTTTTTATATAAATAAAAATATATTATTTTTATATAATTAAATAATTTTAAATATTTTTTCAAAAATATCTTTTTTTATGTTTATATTTTTAATTTTAAATAAATAAATAAATAAATTACTTAATAGAAGGGAGTATGGAGTACCGACGTAACCGCCCCATCCATCACTTTAGATAGAATATAATTTTATATAATTTATAATCATCTTGGATCTGTCAATGAGTAATTACATAGACCGCATGCTATATAAAAACAAAACATGAATAATTATTTGACATTTAACTTAACTTTATTTGATTAAAATATCTGATAAATAATACAAATATCAAAAAGTGGGAGGGCTAAAATCGAGATTTACCTCGAAATGGAAGGGCAATCGACTTCACACTTGTAAAAATATCGAATGTGTTCAAATTGGAGTTTCTATTTCCGAGCTTTTTGCATCGTGGACTTATTACAACAGGCCACAACTTCTTCTTCCTAGATAAATATATCGCCATACCGCACACGTAGTTCTTCTGCTCGTGATTTCATTTATTTCTCATTCAAAAGGCCAACCCCAACACCAGCACCACACATACTCTTCTCTAACAGATAATCTGATCGCATTTTCACACTATTTCTCGCTTCCACCTCCGCTTCACTTATCTCTGGTAATTTTCAATCTTTCCGTTATCCATATAATTGTTTATTTCTCTCTGTTTTACTGTAAAGATGAGCTTTCTGTTTTCTTCTGTTTGGTTTTGTTGTTTGTTTAGAATTTTTTTTATGTTTATGAATGAGGTGAAGTGAGCTCTTCAATATTCTGGATAACGAATTGTGCTTAATTTTCGCGGCAAACGAACTGAGGTTTTATAATTCAACCGATTTTAAACTGATAATTATGATTCAGGAATTTCTTCTCATAAAAGCTGATTTAATATCTATATGATCTATTTGGAGTTTTATATTTTTTGCTTTTTCTTTTTCTTTTTCTTTTTTTAATTAATGACACTGTAGTTTCATTCTTTGATTTCTTCAGAGCTAAGAATTGTATCTTTTGTAAAGAATATGAGCAATAGCATTGGCCATAATTTGCTCCACAATAATTTGCTTCATTCCACGGTTTTAGAACATCAGAGCAAATTCAATTCTTCTGGCATTCCTGCCAACTCTTTGTATCAAGTTGCCTCTGTAAATCAGGCAGAGGGAAAATCATCCGTTTCCACGAAATTTTATGGGACCAGTTTGAACGTTAGGAAACCATGCCTGGCTGTGGATAAGTGTCGCCCTATTAGATTCATTCCATGTGCTGTATTAGCCATGAATCCGGCTTCTGAGGTAATCTTTCACATACTGGAATTGATGAATACTTCATACAATATAGTTTCGAATTTTGTGAATGTGCATTGTTCAAATTAATTTTTTATTGTTGGATTTTGGATGAAATTTATTTCTATTCAATGTTGTTTAATAAATGGAAGAACAAGACAATGGCATTGTAACATAGATGATTTTGATCTATTGAATTTGTTGTTGGTTAGTTTCTTCCTTGAATAATTTGAGAAATTGAGAGAGCTTGATTTCCATTGCATAACATTTGAAATGATTTTTATAATGTAAGCAAAATGGTGTCTTTGTGGGAATAACATAAATGTTTTTTTTTTTTTTGGGGTGATTGAATAACATAAATGTTACTAAGGCCATCTTTACCCATTTTCAAGAACAGCAAAGTTTCTTACAAATAAACCACGTCATCCAATTTTTATGGTAATTTTTCTTTTCCATAGCAATTAATTTCATTAATGCAGGAGTTTTCTGTTTATTAGAATGATTAATTAGATTGTGGTTATCTTAGTTGTCACAGAATGATTAAGCAAACTTCTGAATTAGAATTGCGTTTATTTTGAATATTTTATGATTAGTTCCATATTTTCTAGTCAGTTTTACCCATATTTTGAACCAAGAGTTAATTGATTGATTACTGAAACCAGTAGATTGTATTGTAGATTTAAAAGGCCTGTGTGTGTCATGATGTGCATAATCTTTCACATGTCTACAATTTGTTGGTTTAAATACTTCATTCGTTTGATAGACTCTTGCCTTGCAGCAGCTAGCAAGAAAATACAATCTTGAGGGTAATATTGAACTGCAGGTATGTGTTTTTACCCTACTCTAGGTACATGAGATGAGACTTTGCTTGGTGGAGCTAATCTATGGTACTTTAGCTCATACTAAATCATGACTAACACAAGTCTCATCTGTTAAACTGAGCAGGTTACTGTTGGTCCTTCAAATATAGGATCTGTAACAGAAGTAAATCTTCAGGTCTTTTATGAAAGCAATTCTTTACTTCTGCACTGGGGTGGGATACGTGATAGAAAGGAGTAAGTTCACATGCAGCTGCAAGTGATTTGTACTATTGTCTGGTTTAGATTTTTATATATATAATCTCTAGTATAATTTGCCAAGACAAGTCAATTTTGAGTTTTTCCTTTTACAATTTGAGAAAATTTTCAATTTTGGCACTCTTTTTTCTGTAGGAAATGGGTATTTCCTTCACGTCAGCCAGATGGAACCAGAAATTATAAGAACAGAGCTCTTAGAACTCCCTTTTCACATGTAAGTATGAAAATGCTGCAGAATTACTGATGAATGGCCTGTCCGTTGGCTGATAATTTGTTGACTAATCTTTAAAGATAATTATCTTATGTCCTTACAATTTTTTCTCCATAGTCTGGTTCCCATTCCTTCCTTAAACTAGAGATTGATGATCCTGCTATACAAGCTATAGAGTTTCTCATATTTGATGAAGGCCAGAATAAATGGTAAGCTTTCTATACATTTGTTTTGCAATGTTCATAACTTGAATATGAGCTAATTGCAACCAGTTTCAAAAAAAAAAAAAATCCAGGATCAAAAATAATGGCAGAAACTTTCATGTAAAGTTACCCATGAAAAAGGAGTTGCTTCAAAATATTTCAGTTCCTGAAGATCTTGTTCAGGTTCAAGCATATTTGAGGTGGGAAAGAAAGGGTAAACAGATGTATTCCCCTGAACAGGAGAAGGTAAATGCTAGTGCTTAAATTATTTTTTCCTAAATTCTAAGCATTTTTATACATAGTGCTTAAATTTGTCATTTATCTTCATATTGATCTTTCTGTTTTGTTTGGTTTGCATGCTCATTTGTACTCCATTCCCATTGTTTGACCCTTACTAATATGTTAACCTGAATTTTGACTTTTTCTTGAAATTTTATGTTCCATGTATTATTGGAAAAATCAATATCTAAGAGATCAGCATGCTATTTTCCATGTAGCAGCTAACTATAAATGTTATTCTTAAGTAAAATATGTATTCTCTAGGGAGAGGCAATATATTTTCCTTCTTCTGATAGGAAGCAATTAGAATGCCTCATCTGAAAGTGTATCAACTTCTACCCTTCTGAATATACTATATTGCAGTCTTGAGTAATTGGTGTCTAACCTTTTTATTTGGAGGAAAAATTCTCACTTCTTCACTGTTTCCTTGATACTTCATTTTAGTTTCTTGTCAAACAATTGTAGGAGAGTGAAATTTGATCTTTAAAGTCCTAAGCAATACGCTTGCGATAGCTCCTTGGATTTAGTTTTGGAGCTTTGCATATGTTTTCTAGTCATAAGGTGCACTTTTCATTGCCATAGGAGGAATATGAAGCAGCTCGCTTTGAGCTTTTGGAGGAAGTTGCGAAGGGTACTTCCATAGAGGACCTGCGAGCAAAGTTAACAAGAAAAAGTGATGGACATGAAACAAAGGGCCCATCTATCCATGAAATAAATAACAAGATACCTGAGGAGCTTGTACAAATACAAGCGTATGTACGATGGGAAAAAGCTGGGAAGCCCAATTATTCTGCAGATCAACAGCTTGTAAATTTCCAATCTCTATTTTGCTAATTGTTTTCAGCTGTTATTTTTCTGTAAAGGACTTGCAGATAAGCAAATGGACATTATTTAAATTCTTATTTTTGATAGTTAAGTGATTATTGTATTTAGTCCTTGCTTGTATTTGATGCTTATTGGAATATTGTATTTTCCATAATTAGCGGGAATTTGAGGAAGCAAGAAAAGAGTTGCAATCTGAACTAGAGAAAGGTGTTTCTCTTGATGAAATACGGAACAAGATTGTCAAAGGAGATATACAGACTAAGGTCTCAGATCAACTTAAAAAAAAAAGGTATTTTAGTGCTGAAAGGATTCAGCGGAAGAAGAGGGACTTAATGCAGCTTCTCAATAAACATTCATCTAAAACTTTGGATAAAATGGAGATTTCAGTTGAAACAAAAGCATCAACTGCAGTTGAACTTTTCATCAAGGCAAAGGAAGAACAGGATGGTAATTCTGTTGTCAACAAGAAAACTTACAAGCTTGCTGATAAGGAGCTTATGGTGAGATAAGATGTTTTCTTAATCTTGTTCTCTGCTACTCTACTTTTTTGCTTTGCAGGAAGAACTCTAACATTCAATATCTCAACATATTTAAAAGGTACTTGTAACCAAGCCTGCTGGAAAACTGAGGATTTACTTAGCTACGGATTTCACAGAGCCAGTCACCCTTCATTGGGCATTATCTAAAAGGGCTGGAGAATGGTTGGTAAGATTCTTTAAAATTTATAATGATTGATATTGTCCAGCAGAAGACATTAGATTTTTCTTTTCATATAAATTATGACAGTTTTTTTGTGCATTAGTTATATGAAATTTATGGATATGTTACAGGTTCCATCTTCAAGTGTATTGCCTCCAGGTTCAGTTTCTCTAGATGGAGCAGCTGAAACACAATTAACAAGAAGCTATGTTGCTGATCTTCCTTATCAGGTGCGCAAATGTGATTTCAATTAGCATGCTTTGGGACCATTAAGTCTTACATTAAATAGCACTTCTATGAAATAACATATTCTTTGATCTTCAAACATCCACTCATATCCCCCATTCAATTTTCAGGTCCAATCCCTTCAGATAGAGGTTGGAGATGACAATTTTGTGGGAATGCCATTTGTCCTTTTGTCAAATGGAAATTGGATAAAGAATAAAGGCTCAGACTTTTACATTGACTTTAGCTATAAATCTAAGCAAGTCCAAAAGGTGCTCAGATTTCTTGTTATGGTGACCAAATTAGTTCACTTTCTATCTTTCTCATCTCATATCTGCGAAGTCAATTGACTGAATTTCTTGATTAAAGGATGCTGGCGATGGGAAGGGTACTGCTAAAGCTTTGTTGGATAAAACAGCAGAGATGGAGAGTGAGGCACAGAAGTCTTTTATGCATCGGTTAGTAATCTGCTGACCTCCATATTTTGAACTCATGGACTCTATATCAATATCATTGCCAAATTTTAGTATATTATATCTATACCACACCTAGAATGAGAACCTGTGAGTTATTTGTCTGTTTGTAACTGAAACAAACAATAATGGATCATAACCCAAGGGGCTACTGACACATTTATGTTAATGCTAAAGTGGATAAAGGGAAAGGTTAATTACAAAACTTTGTTTTTTTCCTATTGATTTGAAGTAATAAATCACAGTTCCCTTCTTCTTTTAGGTTTAACATTGCCGTAGATTTAGTGGAACAAGCAAAAGATGCTGGCGAATTGGGTTTTGCAGGGATCTTGGTATGGATGAGGTTTATGGCCACTAGGCAGCTCATATGGAATAAAAACTACAATGTCAAACCACGGTATGGATGATCTAAACTCATGTCGACTTTTCTTAATGTACTTCGATGACAAATTATCATCATATAAGGCTTGCCAAATTACATTGATTATTCACCAACTTGCCAACTGAACTTTAATGTTATTCACTATTTCTTATTTTATGCACAGTTTTCTATCAAAAATAAATGGGTTTGCTTCTCTTCTGTGAACAAGTTTCTATTCCTCTAAGTGTCGACTGTAACTTACACTGTGTTTTTACAAGTGACATATAATTACTATTCACTTGCTTGACACAGTGAGATCAGTAAAGCCCAGGATAGGCTTACAGACTTGCTCCAGAGTATCTATACAAGTCATCCAGAGTATCGAGAACTTATAAGGATGATTATGTCTACTGTTGGTCGTGGAGGTGAAGGGGATGTGGGACAGCGAATTCGTGATGAAATCTTGGTTATCCAGGTAAAATAACTTGTTACTTCCTCTTTCCTGTTGTATACCCTCTATTTATTTTCTTCTGCATGTTATAGGTTGAAATTATGTGAACTATTATTTGTGATTTCAGAGAAATAATAATTGCAAGGGTGCAATGATGGAAGAATGGCATCAGAAACTGCATAATAACACTAGTCCTGATGATGTTATTATCTGTCAGGTATCAAAAGTGTGAATTTGGGATAACTACTTTAATAGCTCCATACTCTGAAGTTCTTCACCAAAGAACATCCTTGCAGGCTTTAATGGATTATATAAAAAGTGATATGGACATCAATGTTTATTGGAAGACTTTGAATGAGAATGGCATTACAAAAGAACGTCTTTTAAGTTATGATCGTGCCATCCATTCTGAACCAAATTTTAGAAGAGACCAAAGGGATGGTCTTTTGCGTGATCTTGGTAACTACATGAGAACTTTGAAGGTTGGTTGCTTAAACTTTTGTGGCCAAACTTTTATGTTCTATTGAGTTTGTATAAATCCTGTTTTGCAAGAAAACTGCAGCTGGTTCATTTAATTCATATATATGATTTTGCTACATATTTTATGTTAAATAGGCCTACAGTATGCATTTGCTTCTTACATAAGAAGATAGATTTACGTGAAGTGGTTGTTGGTTAGCTAATTCCATGAACATGTAGGCATATGTGATGATTGCATTGGAAGGATTAGTGCTAGGGGTTCCATTTTGTTTGTGATTAGAAAGAATTTACTTTTAACTTAAATGATCTTTTCTGTTCTCAAGTGAATTTCCTTTGATTCCCATCACTTTTAATTATAAATTATTAATTGGCTTATACGATAATTTGGCCCTGTTTTGATTTTTATTTAGGCGGTTCATTCAGGTGCAGATCTTGAGTCTGCTATTACAAATTGCATGGGCTACAGATCTGAGGTAATGCCAGAATTTCACAGAAGTTGCAAAACATGGTGTGTTATTCTTAGAATTTGATAAGAATTTTAATTCTTTTCAGGGTCAAGGCTTCATGGTTGGGGTGCAGATAAACCCTGTATCAAACTTGCCATCAGATTTTCTGGTAATATTTTGAACTTTATTTCTTTCATAATTGTGACTCAAAAGTGTCATTTATATGTGAGGGTTGTGGGAACCAGTTGTAAATTTGACATATCTTCATAACAGGAGTTGCTTAACTTTGTTTTAGAACATGTTGAAGATAGAAATGTAGAGGCACTGCTTGAGGTAAGACATGCGAAACTTCTGATTCTAAAATTGTAATTACTGCTCTCATTGATGTTCTATGATTGTCTTATATCTGATTCAATCATTAATACAGGGTTTGCTGGAGGCAAGGCAAGAGATTCGGCCATTGCTTTCCAAGTCTAATGATCGTCTGAAGGATCTGTTATTTTTGGATATTGCCCTTGAGTCAAGTGTTAGGACAGCAATAGAAAGAGGATACGAGGAATTGAACAATGCTGGACCAGAGGTACTTCCAGTCGATAACATCATTTCATTTTCTCAAGTCTATCACTGTATCTCCCTAATACATATTATTATTTACTGACTGGTTTTGTATCTGTGAAGCATGATTTTAACTTGTGCACATTGCAGAAAATCATGTACTTCATCTCTCTGGTTCTCGAAAATCTTGCCCTTTCATCAGATGACAATGAGGATTTCTTATACTGTTTGAAGGTAAACCTTTTCTCATGTTCTTTAATCCTGTTCACTACTTTAGAAATTCATACAGGTAGAGCACCTGTCTTATTTAGAAAACGAAGCAATTGGGCAATCATATCATATCCATCTACTTACTCGAAGCTTCTTCCATAAATCTATCTGTATACCTTGATCTTTAAAATTAAAAATAACTACATCCAACTGTTCTGACTATCTAAACGGGAATTGACATGAATACTAGATTTTTTCTATAGCTTTTAGGTTTTCTTTTGATTTTTTACTTGGTTTCTTGCTGGGGTCTGTCATGACATGATTCATCTTGTTTATGTTGCTGAATAAGACTTCAATTTTGCTGCATCATTTTCATTCAGCTTGACGTATCTTTCATGTGGAACAACACAAATGGTACATTAGAAACTGCATTAGAACCCAGATGGCAAGGTGGTTTCAGGACAATAATATTAAGTCAGCAAGCCAGTAGCAGAAACTCTGTTTAAGATGTTTTGCGTATCTGCACCTTTATTTGGGTTAAGCAAATATAACTGTTGTAAAAGTGCCATACCTGCGAAAACACTTAAAGAAGTGTTAATTCTTTACTGCATTTTGCACCATAGTACCATAGAATTTTGTCGATTAAAAATTATTTTATTACTATGTACTTACAGAAGCCTATTCAGTTTATTATCTTCCCAGTGAAAGTCATGATATCAAATGCAGAGCTATCTTCACTACCAGACAAATATTTATTGCATCATTAGATTTGTTTTAACATGCATTTTGATGCTATCATGGTTGAACTTATTTTGTAAATCATAATGGACTCAAGCTATTATAGTGTAATAACATTCTTTAAATCAATATTGCTCAATAGGCAGAGTCCCTAGTTTATTCATTAAAAATTGAAAAAAGAATTCTAAAATACTGTGTCATCAGTTATCTGTCAGCATACTACTTTATCTTAATTTTCCAGATTATTGATACATTATTTCAGTCATTTAATACGGCTTCCTTTCTGTTTGCAGGGATGGAATGAGGCTTTAGGCATGTCCAAGAGTAAAAGTGATCACTGGGCACTATATGCGAAATCAGTTCTTGATAGAACTCGCCTTTCACTTGCCAGCAAGGCTGACTGGTACCAGAGAGTGTTGCAACCATCAGCAGTGTATCTTGGATCTCGACTAAGTGTTGACCACTGGGCTGTATGTCATATATAGCTTTAGGAAAAAAACTCTCTTTCATATTATGTTTCATGTTGCAGCTATGCTATTGTTATCATCGCCAAATAGGAGAAGCAAAAATAATCTGAATCGCTTTTGCAGATGGACATATTTACATGTTATCATTACCAAGAAAATAATAAAATAATCTTGATCAATCACCTTCGCAGGTGGACATATTTACAGAGGAAATGATTCGTGCTGGATCAGCTGCGGCTTTATCTTTACTTCTTAATCGACTTGATCCAGTTCTTCGCAAGACAGCAAATCTTGGAAGGTTGGTACTTCATTATGGGCTGATGAACTGCCTCCTGCCGTACAATGTTAGAAATGTTAATTGCTGTTACTGATGATGGAATGAATTAAAATTGAAGTTGGTGTTGTATAACAAGTGTTGGACATAGGATTGTTTTCTAGTTCCAGATAGTAATCTTCCAACTAAACATAGCTGTCCTGGAACAGTTGGCAGGTTATCAGCCCAGTTGAAGTTGTTGGATATGTTGCTGTAGTGGATGAATTGCTCACTGTACAGGATAAATCTTATGATCGCCCTACAATTTTGGTGGCAAGGCATGTTAAGGGAGAGGAAGAAATACCTGACAGTACAGTTGCTGTGTTGACACCTGATATGCCAGATGTTCTATCACATGTTTCAGTGCGAGCAAGAAATGGCAAGGTAATCAACTACTTTTTGAAATTTTTGTCTGCATTTTTACCATTTAGATGGGTGACTATCTTGTGGGTGGTAAATTATTGCTTGCAGGTTTGCTTTGCCACATGCTTTGATCCCAATATTTTGGCTGAGCTCCAAGCAAATGAAGGGAAAATGTTGCGCCTAAAACCTACATCTGCAGATGTAGTATACAGGTATTTCTATTTGCAATTTAGTGCTGGAAATGGTTATATGCACTGTAATGAATCATAGAAATTAGGAAATTTTGAGTTAATTCACTGTGAACCTCCATCTACTGCATTTTTCCAACCTGTAAACTTAAGTGAAAATGAGTGAAATTTAATCTTTTTATTTTTCTGTCTTTTATCACAGTGAGGTGGAGGAGACTGAACTAACAGATTCAAGTTCAGCTAAACTGAAAGAAGCCAGTCCTTCATCTTCAATAACTTTGGTCAAAAAGCAATTCTCTGGTAGATATGCCATAACATCTGAGGAGTTCACAAACAAAATGGTTTGCTTTAAAACTCTGATTTTGTTGTTCAAAGGAAAAAAAAAGGGGGAAATCTTGGCATTTTTCTTTTTTGGATATTAAATGAGGTGAAAAGATAGGAAACACTTTCAGCTAAGTTCTTCAAAATATGCATAATTTGCTATGGATCATTCTGCAGGTTGGTGCTAAATCCCGTAATATAGCATATCTAAAAGGAAAATTGCCATCCTGGATTGGGATTCCGACATCCGTTGCTCTACCGTTTGGAGTATTTGAGAAGGTTCTTTCAGATAATAGAAATCAGGTAATTGGCATCTCTGAAATAAAAAATATCTAATTGCCTGAGAAATTATAATTCTCTTAATTGCAACCATGTAATTAGTTATCTTCTGGAGATGTACTGTTTATGTAAACCTAGCATTGAGAAATCTGATCATACATTTGCATTTTGTGGTTTAATTTTTCTTGCACTTCCTTCAGAACCTTAATTTGTACTAAGATTTACAAGAGCTTATTTTGGAGATACAACTCTATGTTTAATAGTTGTAGCGAACAAGTTAAAAATACTTCTATGATAATTTTGTTCAGCTGTCCTGATATTTACACCATTATCAACTTCGAAAAAGTGATGAAAAAATTCTTGCTTTCTCTAATGTGTCCTCTCTCTTCTTAAATTGGCAGGCAGTGGCCAAGAAGTTGCTTGTATTGAAGAAAAAGTTAGGAGAAGATGAGTATAGTGCTCTCAGAGAGATTCGTGAGACAGTTTTACAGCTGGAAGCACCACCCCAGCTGGTATGTCATTTTTATTGTGAGGGATAATTTATATTTCATAACAAGGTTTGTATAGATAACTATAATTCTAGGCAAGTATATCTTTTATACATGATATATGAAGGGTTCACCGAACCTGTAAGTTTAGATTAATTGTCTAGAAGAATATTATTAGGCGGCAATATGCATGTGAGTAGTTGTTCTGTGTGGGGGGATTTTCCTTGACTATTTCATCTCTCCCCTCCCTCCTACCAAAAGAAAGGTGGAATGCTGAGGGGCTGAGGCTATATATGGTACTATAATCATTTACAGAATATGGGTTTAAATTCATTACTTCTTTGGTTGCCAATGGCCCTGGATTGGGCAGAACAAGTGAAAGGGATTAACATGACAATAATTAGTAGTTTGTGATTGAGGTGTAGGTAAATCAAGGGTTGACACTGCCCACAAGAGAGCTCCCTTTTATCTAGATCTCCCACATAAGTTCATAGTGTCTAAAAATCATTCATCTCTTTTGTTCCTTGGTAAACATAGAAGTTAGTACTTTCATCAGAAAATCTGGAAGATTTATAAGTCGGTTGTTTCAGGTGCAAGAACTGAAGACCAAGATGAGAAGTTCTGGAATGCCTTGGCCTGGTGATGAAGGTGAGCAGAGATGGGAGCAAGCTTGGATGGCTATAAAGAAGGTATAGCGCTTTGTCTGCTTGGAAGAGGAATATAAGTTTGAACATTCAATTAAGTATTCTAATTTCCTTATCTTAATGTTCTGCGTACTTGTATTCCAGGTCTGGGCTTCAAAATGGAATGAAAGAGCCTACTTCAGCACAAGAAAAGTGAAATTAGATCATGAATATCTCTGCATGGCTGTCCTGGTTCAGGAAGTAATCAATGCTGATTATGCTTTTGTTATCCACACAACTAATCCATCTACAGGAGACTCATCAGAGATATATGCTGAGGTATTTAATTTTAGCATGCTTTTCCTACTGGTCTACAAACTAATCCCTCAGTAGAAAAAGGAAAGAAGCATTAATTTATTGATCCATGGTGGATTAGGTGGTGAAGGGACTTGGAGAGACTTTAGTTGGAGCTTATCCAGGCCGTGCTCTGAGTTTTGTCACCAAGAAAAGCAATTTGAATGCTCCTCAGGTAAACCATCTTTATTTAAGAGCTGATTTTGCACATGAAGGATATGAAATATGGAACTACTTGCTTGGCTCATTTGATCTTCAAGAGCTGTTTGTTTCCCTTCAACTTCTAACGCAGAACATGAAATTTTTGCATGAAGAATTGATGGTTTTGTTCATGATTATGTAGAATGAGAAACACAGCAGATCAATTTTCGCCATTTGTTCTAAGTGTTGGCTACTTTTCAGGTTTTGGGTTATCCGAGCAAACCCATTGGACTCTTTATCAGGCCATCTATCATCTTTCGATCTGATTCCAACGGTGAAGATCTAGAGGGATATGCTGGGGCTGGACTTTATGATAGGTAAATTCTTCAATTCATCCGCTGACTAGGGGCGTGTTAGGTTGAGAGTTTTATGGGTATCTTTTTTTGGCAAAAGCCAATGAGTGATGTTGTCAATGGCTTCTGCTTTATTCACTGATATTTCAAATAAATAATGTTCATGATTCTTAAACTTGTGTGTATGCAGTGTGCCAATGGATGAAGAGGAGAAAGTTTTGCTTGATTACTCATCTGATCCTCTAATCATGGATGGCAATTTTCGACAATCAATCCTCTCTTCCATTGCCCGTGCAGGACATGAAATTGAGGAACTCTATGGATCTCCACAAGACATTGAAGGTGTCATTAAGGAAGGGAAACTTTATGTCGTCCAGACAAGACCTCAGATGTGACACCAATTACTATTGTTGTTTCAGAAGTTTGAGTTTTTCTTGGTGAAACTGTTAATGAAAAAGCTATATATCAGTGAAAAAAATAACCTAAAAAAGGAATAAAACATATAATTAGGAGATAGTATTTGGTGGGAGGAACAAACTTATGCAAGTGAATCGCATATAAGATTCATTTATAAATGTAATAAAGAATACATATTTGTGTATTTAAAATGATTATATATAATTTTATTATTCTTATAAAAGATTTTTATGGACACTATAATGTAAGAGCTTTAGATTTTTAATTAACCTTATCATCCTTACTAACCGCTACAGAATGACTTGGGAATTTGGCTGTGGAGACGATCTATTAATGGGCAGAAAAAGTCTCACCGAACAGACACTTGTCACCACTGGCGCAGTCATTGCAAAGTGAAAAGCCTCGAAGTTAGCACCATGAAATGAATGTATTGATAAAACCTTGACTAGGAACGGAGGAGATTCATGCATTCGAGAGAATATTTAATTTTATTTGTTTGATATGATTATTTAATTTCTAATTCCAGATGGGCCTCTCATAATTGTTCAGGACTAACTGTCAACTGCCTGCTTGTTCAGTCATTATCTCGTCATGCTAAAACAACTTCGAAACATCAAACGTTGATTTGTCATTTATCCAATCAAAGATGTGCCAAAAGTCTTGTAAAATATCCAAACTCTAAGATCTGTGGTTATCCACTCTCCATTCTTATCTGCAGTTTCCTCAACACGAAGACGGTCAACATAAGGCTCACTGCCATAAGGCATAAGCATTCGTCCAATTAGTGGCTCACCAAGATGCTGCCATTATCTTCGATTTGTGGGTGGCAGCAAATAATTTATATATATCATGGTTGTTTTTTTTTTTCTTTTTAATTTATAATGGTTAGATGTAGATAAAACAAAATAATGTTCATTTTGTAATTTTTATTTTTCATTCTAAGTCTGATCATACAAGAGTTGCTACCATAGAAAGTATTTATGCAAAAAATTAACCTGGGTAAATAGAATTACATGAGATGAGAGGTTTAAACCGAATGATATTTGTTATTCCTATTATCACTTAAATAATATTAATTGTTATTAAATTTTATTCTTAATTTAAAATCATTAAATTATATAATAATTTATTATTTAAATATTTAATTAAATATATACAATTTTATTGGTGATAATATATTGGCAAATGCCGACGACGTAGCCTCTCAAGGGATTTATACTCTCGTTGCACCTTTGACGGGAGGAGAATTGTTAGTGTTGTATATGTGGGTGCCATCACGGTTCTTGGAATAGCCTTTAATGACCATTTTTGGCTTGAAAAAAGAGTGGAATACATTTTAGTCCCTACTGTTTTGATTCACAATAGTCAGGGACCAATGATTTTTCACTCACAAAAACATCCCTAAATTTAACAGCTGTGGTGAATGCACCAAAACTTTTAACTACATCCCTAAATAATAAATTTAATATTATTAATAAAATAATAATTTTATCTCTGTCTTTAACAGAAAATTTTAATTATAGTTAACTTATAAGTGAAACTTTAAATTTTTTAAACCCGGTGAATATAACTTTGAAAAAAAATCAAAACTTAGGTAGGTAATACTCATTTGGCCTAAAGGATATCAAACAAATGATATACGTGACTTTTCATCCATGTTTAAAACTTTTTAAATTTAAAAGGCAGCTAAATAACTGAGGCGGATTTATTTATTTTAAATATGAAAAACAAATAATTTAATTGATTAATTTAGGTTAATTAATTACATTAGTCACATTTTAAAGGTGGATATAAAAATACCCAACAACCTATAGCTTGTTACAGTATTGCCCTCGTCCCAAACTTTCCAACAAATTAAACCATGAAATTAATCCTAACCAATGGAACTCAATGTCTCATGGGTAATATCTCTCACATAAAATCCGAAATCGAACAAAAAATCATTACATTCACATATTGATATCAATCTTCGTTTTAAATTCCACAATTCATTTATAGATTGATTGTCTTTATTATTATTAGACTAATTTACTAGGTCTTTATTGACAAAGTCAATTGTCAATTGAATATTTTCAGTGGATGTATTTGTCACCCAATATGCATATTGAGTAAATGTTGAATAAGGTTAAGTGAAATTTTACTAAGAAGTAAGGGGGTCCTTGAAAATTTTCCATACTTAAGGGGAGTTATAAGGATTTTACCATGGGTAATTATTGATATTTATTATGCCAAATGGGGTCCAAAGCCATCAATATGCGAAAGAGTCCTTCTTAGTGAATACGCATACTCAAAAGAATTTTTAAACATATTAAACATGTATTTTACACTATTTCTATATTAAACACGAATTATATATTGTATTTTATATTTATTGTATTTTTGAATTTTTTGTTAAACTTAAAGTACCAAATTATCTATTTTATTTTTAATTATTTATAAAAATACCACTATCATTTTAAAAAAACTCAATAATATTTCTTTTTTAATTTTCAACCCTGATTTTACATTTTCCTCCCTTGTAACATGTACAAAGATTTATTCTGATCTAAAATTTAAAATCCAAGCTAATTAATTTGTTTGTTTTTCCTAATTGACTGATACGTTACTTATTGTATAAAGAATTTTGATTATGTATTGTGTTATATTAAATTTAATAATTGATTAAATATTTTATATTTAAATTGTTATATTGATTTTCAATAGAAGATTCGTGAAAAATACTAAAATTATTATGATACAACCATATTTTTATAAACGTATTATTGACTATGTATCATATTAAACCCGTATATACACGTTCCGTACTTTTCTCATATGTAAATTTTAGAAGTGTTTTTTTTATAAAAGTATTTTTCATTATTCATTGTAACATATCTGTATAATTTGGGTATTATTTTTTCTCATTCCTGTATTTACTAACTAGGGTAAAATCTCGAGTATGGGCCTGAATACAAATAATTAAAAGGTAGGTGTAAATATTTAAAAGTAAGAGGGGTTACTATTTTTCTTATAGTATTTAGGGTATTAATGCAAACATCCTTGAATAATAAGAGGTTATTAAATTTATCAGTGTAAGTACTCTATACGCATATTGCATAAAATCTCGAAAAAAAAAAAATCTTTTGATATAAATTTTTATTTTTTAAAATTCTAAAATAAAGTATCTTATATATAACTATTTTAGGATTGATCAAAATGTTTAATGTGATTAAATTAGTTTGATACAAAGGATAGTGGACAATGTCAAAGGGTAATGCAATGAATTATGTTGGAAGAAAACAGAAAATAATGATAATCCATCTTGACATGATATATTATGTATTGATTAAGTTATTGAGTGATAATATGTGTATTGATCGTAGAGTAGATTGAATAATATCTAGAGAACAATGAAACTCAAAACTCTAATTAATGTGATGTCTAATGACGTCTAGGATGATAATAATGTTGTTTTTTATATTGTTTATTCCTAGAAGTGGATGCAATTGTTTCCTCATTTTGTAATGGTTACTCTTAAATTTGAGAACAAAAATCTTAGGTCTTGCTTGGTTCTTACTCGCATAGATCTAGAATGGGCATAACCACTATAACAAGAAAATACATGTGACTGTTAAATAGAGATGTCAATGGGCCGGATCGGGCGGGTCGGGCTGGCTTTCGCTTGGCCCATTGGGTTAATGGGTCGGGTCGGGCCGAGCCTGAGACCCAAACAGTAATGGGCCTTCGGGGTCGAGCTGACCCATTGAAATATAAAGGCCCAAGGCCTGACCCATATAATAATGGGCCTTAATTGGGTTAGGTCGGGCTTTAATCAGGCCAGACTAGGCTTTAATCGGGTCGGCCCGGCCCATTTAATCAATATTTTTAAAAAAATTTAATTAAAATTTTTAAACACAAATTATTTTTTAATTATTAAAACCGATGACAGTATCCCGAATATTTTATTTATAATCTCTCACTTGTGGCGAAGGAATATCGTGGTTACATAATAAAAAATATTATAAATTAATAACATAATACAAATAAATTAATTGATATACTGTATAAATTACAAAACATAAATAAAATATATCTACTATATAACATTTATCTACTCATCTTCTATATCTAAATCTCTAAATTCTTCAAAGATAAAGAATTATTATTTGTGAATTCAGATATTTTATAATATTTTGTAATGATAAAATTAAAATAAAAATGAAATTTAAATATAAAGAATTATTATTTATGAATTCATATATTTTTCGAAAGAGAGTTAATAAGATTGAAAATATAATGAAATAATTGATATTAAAATATTAAAAGATTTGTAAATAAAAATGAAAATGAAGGAAAATAGAATAGATTTATTTAAATAAATTAAAAAATAAAAAAAATTAAGCAGAGGCCAATCTGCCATTTGGCAGAAGTAGCTTCTGCCGCAAGGCAACAAAAGCAAATTTTCTGCTTCTACTGCCTTGCAACAGAAGCAGAAAAAAAAAAATTTATAAACAGTGTTGGGTTGGGTCAGGCTAGCCTATGGGCCTAATATTAAAGCCCTAAGCCCCGACGGATGGGCCCATGTGCTTGGCCCGATACTCTACGGTGTCGGGTCGGGCTTTATCATGCCCGGGCTTTTTTTCATGCTTCGAGCCGAGCCACCAATTGACGTGTCTACCGTTAAATCTTCCAATCAAGTCCAAGCCTAAGTTCAAGTTCAAGGGAAACAATATTTTTTTTTCCTTTAAGAACTAATATCATACTTAGCCCTATCAAAGGTGTACAAAAGAAGTTGATGAATACCAAAAGAATCAATATGAAAAGGGTAATGCAAATCTTATTGTTAATATAGATGATCTTGTGAATGAACTCGATTTAGACTTAGTGGTAACTATTAAGGAATGGGTTGTGGCCTAAAGGAATTTTTTTAAAAAAAAATTGGGGTGCATTCAATCATGGTGAAGAAACAAAAGATATTTGGATTAATGAAACTGATTTTAAGGAGACAGTCAATGTTATTCTAAGTGTTGAAGGTATTTGATGTTCTTAGCATCCAAGTATAATTACCTAGTACATGACACCCGAGACAATGATTGAAGTACCACCAATTGTTAATAGAGAGAACCAAACAATATGTGATCCAATGCATTGGTTATCATCCTTCTCTAACCAACCATCACCTCCTTATTATCAATTAGGGGTGAGCGGGTTTAGATATCTTGTGAAATTTTACAAAACTGAAACAAGAACCAAAATTGATTGATTTTTAAAAATTAGAATCAGAACCTGGAATCTATAAGGTCAGTTCTTACCTAGAACCAACATTGTTGGTTTCACTTCCCACCCGGAACCTTAAGTTTGGATTTATACCTTCTTCATTTCAGAACCCATTCACCTAGCCAACCCTTTCATTTAACCTCCCCACTTCCTCTTTTCTAGTGCTTCTTTCTCATTCACAAACTTCTATTAAACATAAATTATGATAATGATAGTAATCGGCAAAGTGGGTTAGGTGAAGTGAATTATTACTTCAAATGGTATGATATCCTTTGAGTTTTTGGTAAGTTATGTCTAGGTATTATATTTAAAATATTAAAAGTTTATCTCTTTTAAATTTAATTAATGTTTATAGATACAAACATAAGTATTTTTTATCCACTTTGTTTGATTGAATTTTTCAAAAGTTATATATATAAACAAAAAAAGAAAAGCAAGAGTCATGTCTTTTTTTATAAAATTTCTTTGCTTTTCTATTCCACTTTCTAAGATTTTTCTATTCAATTGAACACTAGCCTATTTTATATTTAAATCCCAGTTCCAGGTTTCCAGTTTTTTATAAGGTGAAACTGCAACAAGAATCGACCGATTTCACAAAATTAAAACCAAACTTACCTATGGTAGACCAATTTTGTATAGGAAATGGAATCGAAAGTTGGGTATCTACGGTTGTAGTTCCAATTTAATTTTTTTGCTAACCCCTCTTATCAATGGTGCAACATGAGGAATTGATAGTCTGCATATCATAAATATTTTTTAAAGGCCAAAGGAATTATTCCCATCTAAAGATTACTTTTTTCCCAAGCTTTCACTCTTTATCTTTCAAAAACTCAAATATCTACATATATGTTAAATTTTGCTATTAAGGTTAAGAGTAAAAATATAATTTAGCTAAAATGTTAAAAATACAAAAGTTTATTACATTTCCTTCCCTTAATTTAAAAATCTAACAATTTTCCTCACCCAAGGCATGAAAAGTGAGAAATTTCTTCTAGGGTTATGAAACTGTCATCGAAGATGACGAAGTTCGTCATCTCCAACCGCGTTCTCTCTCTCTCTATCATTAACCACGTTATCGCTCTCTCTCGATCTCTCTCCCTGCATCAACTGTCTTCGTCTTAAATGAAGATGAAATCATCTTCATCTAAGTTAAAGATGTTTCATCTTCATCTTCACAAAGATGATTTGGAAAGGATGGAGAGAGACCAACAAATTCACCAGAAATGGGGGGAGAGAGACCATGGACAAAACAACTGGAGACAACAAAGTTCGCCATCTTCGATGACAATTTCAAAATCCTAGGCAAAAATTTTCCACTTTCCAAACCTTAGGTAAGGGAAAATTATTAGATTTTTAAATTAAGGAAGAAAATATTATAAGCTTTTTTTTTTAAATGTTTTTAGCTACATAACAGTTTTACATTTAACCCTAACAACAAAATTTGATAGATAGGTGTGTATTTGGGTTTTTGAAAAATAAATGGTGGAAACTTGAGAAAAGAGTAATCTTTGGGTAGGAATAAGTCATTTAGCCTTTTTTTAATAAAGATGTTTTGTAAGATGCATTAAATAGACATGTTTTATAGAGTAGTTATCAATTCAAAGTTTATAAGTCAACAAGATATAAATGGGAAACTAAATGTCTACATAAACAATTTGGATAATATGCAAGGGTGACAAAGTTGGAAAGTTATGAGTTTTTTTAACTTTAATGTATAGATACTTACCACACATCCTAGAGACCAAATCATGTCTATCATAGATAAACAGACATATGACACTAGAACAAATCTTGAAAATAATGTTTATCATTGTAGATAAGATGTATAGGCCTAAGGAAATTGTGTTCAATTTTTTTCAAATGATACAAAATTGATATATCTTATATGCAAGTTTAGTGGGCTAAAAATGGGCACTAAATGTATTATGAGGTCTACTCAATGAGTCTTTCATGTTACTACTTGGGTTTTGCCATGAGAGGCTTGTAATCTAGACACTATTACACATATTTGACATATTCATTTTGATGGGGTGTTGTATAAGAGTATTTCAAACTCATATTTGTTGTCCAGTGATTCACCTCGATAATGCATTCTTAAAGGAGAGTTACCTTAGAACTATATTTATCATTGTTTTAAAATTCTAACAATTTTCCCCTATCCAAGTTTAAAAAGTGACAAATTCCCCCTAAGGTTTTGAAACTATCACTGGGGACAGTGAAGTTTGTCATCTTCAATCGCATTTTCTCTCCCTCCCGGTCTTTCTCCTTCTATCAGCAATTGTGTTCTCTCCGTTTCTCGGTTTCTCTTTCTCTCTCTCAGTCTTTCTCCCTCCATCATCGACCATCTTTGTCTTCGTCTTTGATGAAGACAATTTGGGAGGGATGGAAAGAGATCGATAAATTCACCAGAGAAGGAAGGAAAGAGACTATAGACAAAGATGACTAGAGACGACAGAGTTCGTAGTTTCCGATGACTGTTTCAAAATGGGGAAATTTGTTATTTTTCAACCTTAGGTAGGCGAAAATTGTTAGATTTTAAACTAAGGGGAAAAATGTGATAAGATTTTGTTTTTTTAATATTTTTAGCTAAATGATAGTTTTACTCTTAACCTTAACAACAAAATTTAATATATGAACGAGTATTTAAGTTTATGAAAAATAAAAGGTGAGAACTTGGGAAAAGAGTAATCTATAAACAATTTGGATAATATGCAAGGGCGACAAAATTGGAAAATTATGAGTTTTTTCAATTCTGATGTTTAGATACTTATCACATGTCCTAGAGATCAAATCATGTCTATCATAGACAAAAAGACATATGACACTAGAACATCTTGAAAATAATGTTTATCATCTTAGATGGGATGTATAGGCCTAAGGAAATTACATTTGATTTTTTCAAATGATACAAAATTGATATATCTTATATACAAGTTTGGCAGGCTAAAAATGAGCACTAAATGTATGAGGTCTACTCAATGAGTCTTTCATGTTAGTACTTAGGTTTTGCTATGAGAAGTTTGTAATCTAGACACTATTACACATATTTGACATATTCTTACAATTACTTTTTCATTTTGATGGGTGTTCTATAAGAGCACTTCAAACTCATATTTGTTGTCAAGTGATTCACCTCGATAATGCATTCTTAAAAGAGAGTTATCTTAGAATTATATTTATCATTGTATGAAAAGGCGAAGGAACCAAATATATCATTAGTTTTCAATGTGGAAGACGAGGAAACTAAATTCTAAGTATAGTTTTTAGGAAGAATTAGGGGTTGCATCGACAATATGCCAAATTTGGTAGTAATTTAAGATCGACATCCTGATATAGTAGTAGCGGTGGGAACCATTTTTCTAGCCACACACCATGGATACTATTGCCATTATTTTGATAATTAATGTGTGAGTTAAATACAGGTAAAAAAAAAAAAGGCAACATAGGTTTAGACTGGAAAACAACTAAGACTTATAATGTCTGATTTTTCAAATTCAATGAGGTGGAGTAATAATACACAATCTATATATATGTTCTTGTAAGTATACAAGTTTGTACCAAGTGATATAATGGACAAAAGTTCAAATATTGATCCCATAAAAACTAATTGACTTAAGTACTGCATTTATGTATTTATCTATCCTAAGTTAAACCTAACAATAATGGATAAAGAAGTTAACTAACTAGTTAAATCAAATTAAATTAACTAAACTAAATTAGTCACAACTAATTCAAATGAAAATGATGATATAGATCACTAAGACACATGCGCTAACCTATTATGCAATGCATATTATAGATTTCATGTAATCAAATGTACAATTTTGAGTATGCAACAATGAACTTTCCTTATACATTTGTTATTGTATCCCTAGGGTATAATGAATTTATTCATTTTTAACAACTACCCATATCTCTATGAGATTGTATTAATTGAAACACTTTAAAATTTGTGAAATTCCTAAGCCTATGATAACATTTGTGGGTGACCTTATTACTAAAAGTCGTACAAAGAAATTGAATTTTATATCTAGTCACCTTATTACTTCATGGTGTATGATACAAATGATGATAAATCTATACATCAAAATAATACATCCAATTATACAAGTGATGATTAAACACTCACATAAGTATTAAAGTCATTATCATGCAACTTAACATAATACATAACCAATCAATTAAATGAAAACTGACAATAATACATTACATTAATTGGTTATTACATGGCCCCAAGGTAAGAAAATAGTTATTTATGGCATTAAATATCATATCAATCAAGTTGAATAGCAAAATAAAATAAACATTCCTGAATTGCCTAGGAGATGGAGTCACAAGATTTAGCCCTTTTTCTATCAAATAGCACTGTTAGTCTTCAAAATCTCCCCCAAAAATGACCAAAATTTGAGGGAAATGTCTTAAATCTAAGGACGTTTTGGACTTGAATGAAAAAAATAACAAAGTTCAATGTATAAACAATGGAATACATGTTCTTGGCTTTGGAACACCCATTCTAAACTTAAATAATGTATGTTGTGCGTTGATTTTTTTTGTCGTTTCAGAGATTGTCACAAGATCTCTTCTGATATGTGGGTGAAGTTTGGAATGCCCAATCCATTTCTTGGAATGCTCATTCCAACAATTAATTTTCTGTTTCAACCTTGAACAACCTCGTTCCTTTGGTTCTAGAGTTTTATTTTTTTTGGGTAATGGTTGTTCAAGACTTTGAAACAATTGCTCATCATGATGATTGCCTTCTTCCACCACTTTTGTTACAATTAATCGAATTCAACGGGCAAACTTCCCATTTGCCTTACTTTTACTCTTTTTTCTTCAAAAAATGGTTATAACCAAATTTAGGGTCGTATTAAGGTTGTGATGGACTAAATTTAAACAAAACTAAACAATGATGAGTATAAAATATAGCATAAACATGAGTTTATCAACTATCTTCAAACTAAGTTTTGATAGTTTTCAAGCAAAAGAGTGATAACAGTATACACAAAGCTCAAAGTTATACTCATCCAATCTCAATTTGATTTTCACATGACATCTCAAAAATTTCTCACATCTACCCCTAAGAGAATATTAAGAATGCAACCAATAAGTTTTATCACATCAATTCTAATAAGCTCTATTCATGAAATTTGGGATGAATGTGATTAGCCACTCTCAAGTTCCTAATATGCACCTAGTTAAGATTATGCGAACCATGATCAATCAATTCAATCACAATTATTTTTAGACACCTCATAAACTCATTCTTCTTACAATTCTCAATTAAAATAGTCAAACCAACTGACTTTATGCATAGTTCCTCCCATTACCTCTCTTTCATATAGTTTTCTTATTTGTTTATTTTATTTATTTAATTTGTATGTAAACAAACTGAGTATCCAAATGGTTCACTTAAGTTCAAAGTTGAGTGAAGAACCATACAAGTTTAGTAGAGAATTATGACATATTATCTATATATCTAATTATATAAATAAAAATGTACATACGTAATATTATTCCAATTTATAAACCATGAAGAAAGATATTATCATTTTCCAGCACATAACTATTATATATATATATATTCTGATTATTCTATGAAATTTATTTAATAATTAATTTATCTTGTTGTAAGAATTATCCTAAGTGTATAAGGTTTATCATCTTCGTAATAAATCTTTTCACCCTTTACCCCTAGAATATATCTATGCATATTAATTGCTTACTAACATCACCCTACAAGAACTTCTATTAAACTATAAGTATAGAAAATATCACTTTTAGAAAGATTGACAAAGAAAAATTAAAGATACAACTTAAATTAAAAGATAAAAAGGGAAAAAATATATTAACTTATCATTAGTGTTTTAAAACTTAGACCAGATCAAATAGGTTAGTTTAATCGGTCTAACTAGTATCTTATGATAAATCTAGTTCAGGTTATGTTTTTAATTATTTTATATTTTTATATTGAATCAATTCATTGTTGAATTAGGTGAATTACATTAGATAGCGATTCAATCGTCAAGTCAAACCATTATAATAATATCAATATAAAATTTTGTAATTATCGGGATTCTAATCTCATCTATTGAGGTGTATATCATACTATTAGATTACATTCGTTTTTATGATTATTATATAATTTTATTTATATTGTTGATATCATATTGATGTTATCGTTCTATTTGATCAATCAAACATATCAAATTACATCTTTGATCAGATCAATATCTTATCCGAATTTAAAAACATTGCTTCGTAATTGTCATCTAATATTTATTCACTTAATTTTTCACTCTCTTTTAAAAAACTACTTGTTAGTTGTCAAATCAAAAGTGTTTTAAAGCGCAGAATTTCTGAACTTGGGCTCAATTGAGCTCGACCCAGTATTACATCGGTGCCCAAAGTCAGTCTTACAGCTTTTGGACCATTTTGTGAATTCTGTCTGTGTGTTACGAATTGGACTCAATTAGTCATATGGAAGATAAGCATTTCAATCATATTTCAATCTTGTAGACAAATACGATCCAATACAAAGCAAAAGAAACTTTAATTCAAGAGAGGTTCCGTAGTCGGCTGTTACTACTGAAACTATTAACAAAAACAAATGAGCCTAAGCTTAGTATTTAAATAACTCCATTAATGATCACATGTCATCACCAGAAGAAGCATGGCTAAGTGACTTCATGTACTTAACTTCCCAAACATCATCATAATCCACATGAACATGATGATGATTAACAGAGTTGGCCCATAATATAATTCTCTAAGCATGCTAACAATAAACCCAAATCATTGAAATCATATATATCTGTTCACTGGTCAGCAACATCTTTGTAAAGCCAGTGTCTCTTTGCAAACTCTCTTTAGAATATTGACTCATATATGAATGTTGAATGTATCTTTAAATTAACCTTCAAAGCTGACCATGCAGAGACAAAATGATTGCTCACCCTCACTGCTCTTAGCTTCAAACCTCCTTTACTACATTCCTTTTTCTCCACTTTTAAGAGTCCCTTTTTATTTAAATATGCTTCACACTTATAGAGAAAGTGCTGTGTTATTTATCCATTGAGTTATTCATCAAGTTTCATATATTTTATTATGAATGAATTTTATAACTTATATTATTTATGCTTATTGTCTAATCGTTATAATATTAATCCTGATTTATGCCATTCTTTCTCATGATTCGATTCTCTTCTAAGAGAAATTCCTCCTGTGGGTCTAGGAGGAATTTCTCTTTACTTTATTCCACTTTTTAACTTTTATCCCAAAGTTAGATTAGATGCTTTGTTTGATGCCATTTTTCTTCTGTCAAGAAATTCAATCAACTAAATTTGATCCCAAATAAAAGACAAGAATGTTTTGAAGCTAAGTACAAGTGTCATTACATAATTTGGTAAATTTTTCATCTTCTTAACCACCTAGCAAAGCATTATTTGAATTTAAGGTTCCTGAAAAGTCTATATAATTAAATTAAATACTTTACCATTCTCTTTAATGGTGTCAAAGTTTGTGCACTGCTCTTTTAGACTTTGAATATGAATTTAATTACTAGAGGCAGAAGCCAATTAAAGTTGAAAGATCAAGTCAAGAATTTACAACAGGAACGTGATTACAAGTCTTTCGAATATTTAAATTATATAGTTTTTTTTTTTGGGAGGAAAACTCCGTTTAAATTGGATTCTCTCTTCAGGATCAAATCAATCATATCAAATAAGTAAAATTTTGAATATAATTATTAATTTTATAATTATTAAATCAGATAATTCAAAGTCTTATCTTAATATAAATCAATAGATCTCAAACCCAAAACCTATCTCTTAGGAATTTCACAATTTGGTTATTCAAACTATCCCTTAGGAATTTTAAACTATACCATTAGCATGACAAGTAGTGAGCAAGCATTCTAGTAATTGTGTATTGTGCGGTGTTGAAACCTTATATCAGCTTCCACTTTGTATTATTATTCTCTTTCACATTCCATGTCTCACCCTTTTTCCAAGTTCTAGGAATTGAATCCTAGAAAGCTTTGCTTTGGTCATTTGCGGTGGGGTTCTCAATGTACCTGAAGAACTGGGTGGCCTTAGTCATGTTGTCTCATAAATTCTTCATATATACTGAATAGTCTTGGTCAACCAGCTTCTAAAACAACACCAACAGAAAAAGCATCTTGATTAATCGGACCTCAACAACATCAACTTTTATAGATTTTGAGGAGTTCGGCTGACCCATTTGCCTACATGGACTTATCATCAATACATGCGTTGAATGGGCCGTTTCTGCCGACAAAAGCAACTGTAGCTCCAAACTTTTGAGCTTCTTTTTTCTGGTTTTCTGATCAGAAATTGCTCCAGGATGCACATCATGCTCTAGACCATTCACTGTACTAATTTACAATATAATCACTTACTAAATGTTAAAAAAAACAAACAAACAAAGAAGAATGATGGATGAACAAATCCTTTGAAGTGACCTTCCATGTCATTCAACTCACTATCTAGAGTCAATGCAACGAAACACAAACATGTCAAAAAAGGGAAACTTTGGCTCCCACTATGAAGGGTCAATTACAACTTACATTACATAGCTATGTTGCCGTCTTATGTTAACAGATTAGGTTACAAAAATATTCCTGTTTTCGTTTTCCTAGATGCATCAAGGCGCTGACACCATTCATGCTTATGTCTGGCAGTGTTAAGGTGTATTAATTTAATCAGTTTTAGGAATTTTAATTCTTCAATAAGGGCTACAGCTGCGAATTAACGCTTTACTGGCATGTTAACTGCACCTTATTATGATGTAATTAATATTTAGAATATGTATATGAACACTGACGACATTTCCTCAATTTCAGCTTTACATCTATCAAGATGACGTAAAGGGAAACACTGAATTCATTAAAAAGACACCACATGGTTTCCAACAGCTATAACATCACCCATCACGCTCTTCTCCCTCAAAATAGCAGATTATTTATTTCATACCTGCTCTCATTTAACATCAATTCCTCTTCTTCCCACCCTCAAAAAGTATTGAACCATATTGGGTTCCTTTTGAAAGATCTTGAATCAGCTCCAAGAAAATAGATGTAACGTAATTAACTTTCATGTGCAGCTGTTGGTTTTGCATGATGCCAGCTATCTATTAGAACTTAGTTAAACCCCATGCACAGTTCTTATTAATGAGTGTAATATACAGGATTATTTAATCTTTTCGGTTAAACAAATTTACGTCATAATAATTGATGTTTGTTCCAAATGGCATATATTATATATACAGTGAGACACATGCCTGGTTAACTGCACACGCCTGGTCTATTAATTGATGACTATCTAAGGCTTTGTCTTTGTTGTTTTAAATTTTTGTAATTCCACTGTAACAATTCTTCATAATTATATGAAACCAAACTAACTTTTTCTTTTGAAAATGTTTGCATGTTGTTGTTATCTCCTTGAAAAAGCATACAAACCACCAGCCTTTTACGCTGAATTTGACATAATTTAGTTAGTTCTTCTGATATAATAAAAACTCACCTGTCTCCGCCATAGACAGATTAATGCAGAGTGTTTAGTCTTCTGTAGGCTACGTTGTATTGCTATTTAACAGTTACCATAAAAATAAGCCACATGATATGGTCCCATGCATGCAATTTATTAAATTATATAAAAAAAAATGTAATCCATGAATGCTATGAATTATGCATCGCATTAAGGTACAGGAATCTCATCAAGAGCAAGTTGAGTTGACGTTAGATTCTATCATAATCTTTACAAAAGCAAGCATATATACGTGCGTTTAATCTACGGTGATAAATCAAATTCCAGATATAATTTAAGGTGCAGAAGAAAGAAATTAAAAAGACAGAAACATGAAGCCATCGGAGGGTCTTCTGAGTAGATGGTTGGGGGGAGAAAGAAATCTTAAATATATGTGGCAAATGGTTTGTAATGAGAAGAACAGGTGGTGGTGGGGCATTTATTTTATTTCATTGGTGGCAGAGGTGGGTGAGTTAGAGATTTTATAACATATACACATGAAAATGTAATAGAATTAGAGAATTAGAATTTAAAAAAATATATATAAAATCATAATTAGAAATAAAGTGAAGTGCTGGGGAAGTGGCAGGCATCATTGCCAGACTCTTAAAAAGACACCTACTACAATGCTATCAAAGGTAATTACCCAACCTGCCTTCTCTCCCAGCAGTCACACTGCTTAATTAACCAAATCAACCCAATTAATTTAACTCCTTGGAATAACTTGAAAAAAATTAGTCTTTCATATATCTGCACTTCTCATGAAATCAAGTCTTCAGAAAACATTGATGGAGATGAATATTTGTAGTAAAGTAAGCAAAATGAGGAGGAGGAAAATGCATATTCTGATATACAAATACAATGCAATTGAAAGAGAGGTTAGGTGGTCATAATAATGTAAATGAGAAAATGAGGATAGAGCGAGCGACCAACTAAACAAAAGAGAATTGAGAAATGCCCATAAGGAGCAGCATGCATGGTTAGGCATGGGCATGCAGAGAGTGCAAATAACCAGGTGCGCGTGCCAACACAGCAGGCCCAATACACCATAAATTATAATTTTGTTCAACCATTGATAGTGTGTACTCGTTAGAACAAATTCTATCGATTCACAAAGTGGGTTAGCTTTTATATTTAAGGGTGGGAAATCATTTATAATAGTATTAAAAAATATTAAAATTTTATTTTATTTAAATACATATAAATTAGTATAATATTTGGTTAGACAAACATGTCCTATATTAAGGAGCTTATTTTATGTATTTTCTTAAATATTTTTTATATTAATAATATATTATTTTTTTATTTTTTAAATATTATCTATTTTATTTGTAATTTTAATAAGGATAAAGTTGTTATCTTGGTAATTATCATCCTGTTAACAAAAAATATTATCAAAATCTGATATTAACAAAAATTTCATCAAAACCTTTTATTAACTAAGAGATCAATCGGATAATATTTGATCACCCGAAACCAACTGTTAAATTTTGAAAGTGGGAAAGAGAGATAATGGAACCCTTAGTGTTATTATAAATAGCTGACAGAAAGAACATCTAGGGAGGTGAGAAAGAGAACCAACCAAAGCAAAGAACTTTAGAAACCCAGAGTCGAGCGTAATTCCTCTCTGTCCTCACAACCAAAGCAAAGAATAACAGAAATCAGTGACATTTTGCCCTATAAAATTAACACCAAAAAAGCTAAAGCTTCAGTCCTTGTATTGGAGACTGGAAACACACCCCCGCTCACCTCTCTCTCTCTCCCTCTCTCACAAAGTTTTAAACATTTAACATGATTTCATCACTACCCAGTATTTAATCACCACACCCACATGCTTATAGCTTTAAGAAAATCCAACCCATTTCTCAGTTTTTAATTAGTCCCTCGCTTACAAGTTCAAGGTGTCAGAATAGATATCCAAGGTATATTAGAGAAGCTGTGAGATAAGAGAGAGAAGAGCAAGTTTTTTTTTCTTTTTTTTCCCTTCTTGGAGTTTAAGAGCCTGGGAAATGGTGAGAAACTGAATTGAATTCAATTGAATCGAGTTTGTTTGCGTTGGAGGGTGATTTAGTATTGGATGGATTTGATGGGAGGTATGTTTTTATGTACAAAAACTAGGCTGAAACGGTGGGATTTTGATCACAGAAGAAGACAACATCAATGTCCACAAAAACAAACGGATATTTCAGAAGAAACGTGCCAAGGATATTTCTCAATCATGAGTTGTAATTGGCGTGAGATCTCGCCAGTCATTTCCATTATTGTTTTGTATCTTCTTGTTTCTTCTTCAGTTTCTCCTGCTTATTCTTTGGAAACCGTCTATCAACAACATGCAACTTCAACCGACAATCAAACTCTCCGTCCACAGCAAGAGCTACACAAGTTGAAGATTATCAGAGCTCATCTCAATAAACTCAACAAGCCTGCCCTCAAAACAATTCAGGCATTTTCTCTTTTCTCTTCTTCTTCTTCTTCTTATATATACAAGAAACTAATTGACTTTCATTCCTCTGTTTCTGCTGCAGAGTCCGGATGGTGATATTATAGACTGTGTTGAATCTCATCTTCAACCAGCTTTTGATCATCCTAAATTGAAAGGAAAGAGGCCATTGGTAAATAAATTTATAGCATTCTTTTAACTACTCTTTTAGTATACTTAAATAAGAGAATTGCTGATAAATTTTTGTTGAAAAAAAAAGGATCCACCAGCGAGACCCAGTAGCCATAATCCAACTGGTACGGTGACTGAAGATTTTCAGTTGTGGAGTATGTCTGGTGAATCATGTCCGGAAGGAACAGTTCCAATCAGAAGAACAACGGAACAGGACATGTTAAGAGCCAGTTCCTTTCGAAGATTTGGGAGAAAATTAAGAGGACATATTAGAAGAGACACAAACAGCAATGGCCATGAGGTAAGAGTTTAAAACAAAGCAAAAGAAAACACTGCAGAAATATCACTCTTTTATTACTCGTAATCAACTAAACAACTCAAAAGAAGTTGGTCAAAGAAAATGGCACATGTGGCTGGTTAATTGTCTCCTGCTTTAGCTCTCTTTTTCAAGATAAACCATTTATTTTAAACATATAAAAAGATAAGTTTAAAGAGTGAGGTTACAAAACACAGCTTTTAAACTTTTTTCAAGCTTTTTTACAAGTAAACACTTATAACATGGAACAGATTATACTGATTCTCTGTTATGTTTCTCCTTCTGGTCGAGTTTAGCGTGCAACTCCATCAAAATCAACATCAAATTCTTTGAAAAAAATTTAATAACTACATTGTTCTTTATTCTACAACTAAACAAAAACTACTGACTATTTGCATACAGTATTTCATGGTTTCTCTGAGCGCTGTAAATAATTGTTTCAGTACAGAAGAACTGTATTTCTCTTCTTGGTTCAGGCCATCGAAATCTAACTTTTCAGAAACATTTCATTCCTTAAAATTACACCATGTATGCTGGTGAGCTGGATTTGCAGATGAGTTACAGAGATACTCTAAAGAATGGAATTTCACATATTTCTTTGAAGAAAACTAAACAAAAAGGCTGAAGAATATCACATTCTGATAGAAATATTACATTCTTCTTGTATGCAATGAATTTATGTTTTTTTTTTTTTTCTATTGCTTTAAACATTGGAATACAGCATGCAGTAGGATATGTGACTGGAGATCAATACTACGGAGCAAAAGCTAGTATCAATGTGTGGGCACCAAGGGTGGCTAATCAGTATGAATTTAGCTTATCACAGATGTGGGTAATCTCGGGCTCATTTGGAGATGACCTTAACACCATTGAAGCTGGTTGGCAGGTATGAAAATAACTCTCCTATTTAATTTCCCCAAACTGATCAAATCGTGTTTTAAAGAAGCTATTGCTTCAGAATCAATTATGTTTTGGATATTAATATCATGGCTGGTGCCAACCACTCAACAGCCAAGGCCTGTGGATTAGCCCTACATAGTCAATTAATAGATAAGGAACAACAATTACAAACCCAGTAAACTCTTTGAAATTTGTTTCATCACTTTCCCTACCTCTCAGTTTCAGAATATATAATAAAGCCATGAATATAAATTCCTTTCTATAATTGCAGGTAAGTCCAGAGCTGTACGGTGACAACTATCCCAGGTTCTTCACTTACTGGACAGTAAGTATAATACAAAATTTGTCGTATTTTCTGTCCTTACGTAAACTCCAAATTGTACCTTGAAGAAAAAGGTACATAATTATCTGTCTTGAGCAGTAATAATTTAGTAATAACGGTTTACAGAGCGATGCTTATCAAGCAACCGGGTGCTACAATTTGCTCTGCTCGGGCTTCGTGCAGACTAATAATAGGATTGCAATTGGGGCTGCAATCTCTCCAACATCATCATATAATGGTGGTCAATTTGACATTAGTTTGCTGGTTTGGAAGGTAAATTCAATCACAACATCAAATCTCTTTACACCTCATCCTCATTTAAATCTCAATAAATACCACCGATCCCATTTCATATTTTCACAAACATAAGGTCCCCTTTTAATGCTAATGGGCAAAGTCAAACTTCCATGACTTTATGTTAAATACTAATCCATTATACTATACATTATGCCTAGAAATTTATGAGCTTTTTCCTAAACCCGGAAAAGTTTTATTGATAAAGCTTAATATAGATGCAATGGCAAAATGGTGGAGCCTCCCCACTAGGCAGAAGAATGAATAGAAAAAAAAGAAAGAAAGTGGTAGAGAGAATTGTTAAGGGTATAAGGTTTAGACAGCATAATTACTCAGCAACTAAATGCTTTTTATACAATATACATGGCTGTAAAATAGGCACAGGATTGGTATATTGACCGCATGCACTGATTACTTCAAATAATGTCTGCAATTTCATATTACTTTTCTGCTTTATAAGATTCTCTTCTTTTCTAAGTTAAAGAACATTCAGTACAGACCCCTCCACTCTTTTCATTTTCACTTTGTCATTTTTTTGATAAAATTCTCCAAGAAAACAACCCAAACAGTGAACAAGGAATCATCTTTTTTGGCCTTCCCTTTTATAATTCTAAAATTTGCAGGATCCAAAGCATGGGAACTGGTGGCTCGAATTCGGATCCGGGATTCTAGTCGGGTACTGGCCATCCTTCTTGTTTACTCACCTTAGAGATCATGCAAGCATGGTACAATTTGGAGGAGAAATTGTCAATTCCAGGATAAATGGGCATACATCAACACAAATGGGCAGTGGACATTTTGCGGAAGAAGGATTTGGAAAAGCATCATATTTTAGAAATTTGCAAGTTGTTGATTGGGATAATAATTTAATCCCATTATCAAATCTAAGAGTCCTGGCTGATCACCCCAATTGCTATGATATTCAAGGAGGAATTAATAGAGTTTGGGGTAATTATTTTTACTATGGTGGACCTGGAAGAAATGTTAGATGTCCCTAATGGGATAAATAATAAGTATAGGGTGGGAAGGTTTTTCTCTTTTTAATTTTATTTTTAATATATATTCTTTTTTTTTCCTTTTGGTTGGGTGATTTGGGTTTCTTCTCGAGATCATTTGAGATATTCTTATAATTATTTTCTATGTTAATCTATTTACTAACGGGCGGTCCATTAATTATAGAAATTTAGAGTCTTATTTCTGTAAATCGGAAAAAGGAATAGTGAATATTATTATTATAATACTATGGTTTATGATTTCATTCCTTCTCTTGTCCCTGTTTGAAAGAAGTTTCATTCAAGATTTTAGAAAAGTTGGCATTTGATTTATAACGAATTGAAGGGGCCACCAGCTCGTCATCTAAATCTAACCACTATCATTATACATGCATTCACCCTCCAGATACCTGCCTTTATTATTATAAATGCAATGGGGTCTCTTATGAATAACACCTATATAATTTAATCTCAATCAATTATTCTTCAAAATTTCATATAATTGAAGCTATATATCCATATATAAATCATTTTAATGGTTATAATGATTATACAAGCATAAAAAACTTATTTAATTAATGTCATTCATGTCATTACTATAAGGAATAATCAGTAGAAATTATAATGTTTTACTTGAACTCAAAGACTAATGAAAATTGTTAAGTCCTCATGTTGTCGATACATGATTAAACATTTCTATGTTTCCCACATGAATTTGTAGTTGTATATACATGATTTTCCAGCCTTTTCCTTTCTTCAAGTTTACGCAACAATTTATGGCTCATTATTATCATTATTATTATTTATAACCGAAAACTCTGCTCATATTTATTTGGATGAGTAAACATGGGTTGATTTGGAGAAATGGTTTTAATATTCTACCAGTTTCGTTTATATAATGAAACTTTTATGTAAACGAGGAGAAATAGAATTGACTTGGAAGCAACGATGGTGGTTTCAGGAGTCTAAAGCATTTAAGACTTTGATACATTATATTAACTTGAACCACAAGTAGTGGCTTGTGTTGCTGACTTTTGTGAGCAAAGCCTTCAATTGCAGAGTTGAAATGAATGCTGTTCTCTGCTCCCTCTTAATCTATACAACCAACCACCACATAGCATGGCCGACTATGCAGCAATGAATGTCAATACATAAAAGTGGCAAGAGGTCAAGCCCACACGCAATGAAGCGCTTTAACTAAGAAGGCCACAAATGTTAGACAATGATTTAATATTTCAGAAAGAGAACAAGAATCATGGCAGTGAGTTTGTTTATGATAATTTGTGATACATGATATAATATGCAACTTCATGACTGTGATTAGAGGCCTCAAAGGGGCTAGGCCCCCTGTTTTTGGCATTTCCGGGAGGGTACTATCCGTTACTGTACAGGTGGCGGACCAACCTAGTACTGTAGTAATACCTTAGAAAAAACAAAAAAATTTAAGAGGCTGCACAGGTGCAATGGTTTGGCCAGGTCAATGGCTATTGGCCCCGGCCACATTAACTTTTTTTTAAAATATATTTTCTTCAAAATTTGTCTGTGTAAGTCTTCCTCCCCTTCCCGAAATTTATATACTCTCAATTCTCAATCTTACATCCTCTCGTTAATCTCTCATTTTCAAACTTTCTAAATTCGTAATTAATATTTCTCTATATTTAAAATTTAATTTTTATTTCAATTTTATCAATAAATTATTATTTTTCATTTAATCAAAATATAACAAATAGATTCAAATTCAAATGAGTTCAATTCGTTTGAATATTATGATAGTGTCAATACAATAGACTATATGGCCAAGTATATTATCGCTTCTAACCAATATTTTTCTTATATTAAAAATAAAATTTTAAAATAAATGATGCAGAATAGTATTTAATCTACATTTAAAAGAATTCATAAATTTACTCTTAAGGTAGATATTATTAAAAATTAAGAATTAATTAAATTAAAAATTATAAGAAAACTTAGTAATTTTAATTGTGTTATTTTAATCATAGTTAGTAAAAACGTAAATTATTCACGTTTAATTTGTATTTCTGTTTAATTCAAATTTTAAACATGTCATTTTGAATTTTTGAATCTAAAACATATTAAATGTGTATTTTATACATTTATTGTATTAAACGAGTATTTTTTTTCTGTTTTATATGTTTTTCCATTTTTTAATTTTTAAAGTACGAAAATGTATTTTACATTTTTAATTAATTATTATAATATCATAACTATATAAAATAAAAAAAACTCAATTTTTTGTCATCCTATCTTTAACACGTATTTTACATTTTCAACGGCACTATGAAGGTATTTTATAGATCTCTCATACACATTTAATTCTCATACACATTTAATTTTCTTAGCGCAAACATAAAAAATTCATAATATATTGATAATGATTTGATAAGAAATTCATGAAATGATAATTTAAAGTCTATTTTATGGTGAATTAGAAATTTTATATCTAATAAAATGATTCATGAAATGACAATTTTTTGTAATGATTGAATTTTGATTATATATTATATTATATTAAATTTAATAGTCAATAAGATATTTTACATTTGAACAGTTTTATTGATTTTAACAAAGAAATATATAAAAAAGTACTAAAATTATTATTGGTATTATCTTATTTTTATAAACGTATTATTGATGATATGTCATATTAAACTCGTATATATATATTTCGTATCTTTTCTATATTCAAATTTTATGATCGTTTTTTTTAAATATATTTTTCATCATTTGTCGTATTATATCTATAACTATGATATTCCTCCACTAAAAGTGAAAGAATATCAATAAAATATTTAAGGTACCAATAAAACTATGTGTATCCACTTTGGATACACAAATGTGTATACATTTATATGTGTCATCATGTGATTAGATGATTTTGAATTAAGAATAAAATAATAACCAATCATTTGATGACACATATAAGTGTGTATACATTTGTGTACCTAAAGTGGATACACATAGTATTGCTCTTAAGGTACTACTCTCGAGTAATTGGAAAATGATTTTCATTTAATTTTTAAATTTAAAAAAATTAGTTTTATTTAATTAATACGTTGGCGCATAAGCTAGCGCATTAAAAGTACAACACAACACATCACACTCTATATATATAGAGTCATGCCACGGGCCTACATATTTTAGGAGGCCTGTCTGGCATGAAAGGGCCGCGACTGTACAGGCCTTAACTCAGCACTGCCCAGTGGGTAAGGATTGAAGACGGCTTGGCACGACCCTCTAATGCCTCTAATTGTGATTGATCAGCATGGTAACTTGGAAACTGACATACTTCTAACTAAAATAACAAAATTCTTTAGGAGATTGGACAGCTCAGAGCTTCAAGTCTTGATGAGCATGAGTTGAAACCGTGGTGGTTCAACACCAGCAGTGGAGGTAATCCTCTACCTGATTTCCGCACAAACCTGAACATATAGGAAGAATTGTTTCAATAACTTCCCCAACCCGGGTGACAACGTATCAGAAAGCTGTCTGTTTCATGAGTTCACAATTTGGTGGCCCTGAGGGAATATGATAATAATGGTGGCAATGACACTCTGAGGATACTATTCGCAGGAGGATAAGTATATTAAAAAGTGTGGAGCAGGACCTTCACTTTCAGTCATATGGTTCAACAGCATATGAAGATTTTAAACCATCTAATCAACTTCTGTGCAAGTCACATTTATTCATTTATTGTGTATGCTAAGAGATCTCTGCGTTAAAACAGGCTCTAGAAACAAAACTATCATTCATTCATTGGTATGGTATGGTAGTGAATAAATCATTTGGATCGGATTTAAGAAGAGAAGCAGAAGCGGAAGAGGCTTGGCAGAGTCCTCTTAACACCTATATTGACTTAGACAATGTATCTTTAATATGAATATCCAAATCAGAATGGAGAGCCTGGATTGACCTATGTCATCAGTATGAAAAACATATGAAGACCATTTTATATCCAAAACATGATAGAAATCACTCAAAATGGCTCCCGTGGAATTGGAATCCCAAGATTAGGTTACTCCTCACAAATCTTCTCAAGCGACTTCTTACTTGCTTCATTAACCTCCAGATTCTCCATCTTCAGACGTCGAGCATCATAGGACTTGCCCTCCCAACAGCTGCATAAGTTCTTATCAATGATTCCAATACCTCCACCCCCAGCCTTCTTCAAAATCTCCTCAAATCGTTCTGCACTGTCAACATCCGTTTCTTCTTCAAAATGCCCCATCAAAGTCCTAATAGTCTCAGATGATGGGACCCACCTGTCACCATTTCCTCTACCAGTATCTATTGCTTTGGCCAAACAATCAACTGTTAATTTTATGTCTCCATTCTTTAAATAATATTTTGAAAAGATCTCCCAAGTTTTTGCATTAGGCTTTGCTCCTCTCCTGCAAGCCCTCTCCTTGAGTTCTTCAGCCTTTTCAAACAGACCCTCCTCAGCATAAGCACCAATGAGAAGATTTGCAACTCAAATATAAGTTAGGCAGCCAGATTCCCATTCCCTCAAACATTTCTCTGCACCTGGTAAATCTTTCAGTTTGACTAACACCTGTATCATATTTAGGTAGGATATGTTTGCAGTTTTAGGAAATGCCGATCTCAGAGAACACCATATTCAATAAACTTCAAGCAAGCTGCCCATCCGACATAAACCGTAATTAAAGCTGAATACCAGAAAGCTCTTGACAAGCATTTTTCTTCTCCAATTCCTTAAGCAGCTTTTCCCCCTCCTCAAAATATCCATCATCAACGTAAATTGCTGCTAAGTTACTGTATGTTGTCCAATCTGCAGCAACTCAGCCATCCTTCTTCATCTCATCAATGACTCTTTCAGCCCCAGAAATATCATTCGCAGCAGCCCGAGCCCTCATCCAGACATTGTGCGTATAACAATCTAGCTCTATTCCATTGGCTTTCATTTCTTATATAATGGCCGGTATCTTTTCTGGTTGGCCAATTTCCGTGTAAAAGGTCATGAGACTGTTACAGGGCATGGAAGTTAAACAGATGTTGAGTTCCTTCATCTTTTCCATGAGAACTTCTGCTTTTTCAGTCATCAATTCCTTGCAGTAACAGTTGAGACGAGCACCATAAGTTAGATGGTTCTTTGATGTTTCAGGAAGATCAACAAAGTAATTCTCTGCAGCATCAATGCCTCGAGTTTTTGCAACTAGATCAAGGTGCATAGCTTCATCACTGACTGTCTTGTTCATGCCCCCTTATGCCATGGTTTCTGAGAGCTCTGAATCAAAAAATTTAGCAATGTGCAACTCAAAAATATAAATTACTTACCAAAAAAAAACTCAAAAAATAAATTAAAAAACCAGCAGACGCAAAACGAAATGATTCAAGCAAATGCAGGCATCTCAACTCCCCAAACAATAAGGACAGGTTAAAGTATATTGTTGATATTAATTCTAAGACAAGCAGCAACGATGCCAGAAAAACTAAATGAGCGTGTTCTCAAACATGGAATGAGGCAACGCTTCTGTTTCACAAAAGATAATATTTTTTTAATTGCTAGTCAAAAATAAAGGATATAGGAGGTTGCCAGATGAACATCAATATCAGTATTATTCTAAATGCTTTGTTTCTATACAAAGTCTAAAAGTTGTCACTCCAAGCTTTATCACATACTAAGAGCTGCTTTATAAAAACCGACCAAATTTCCGAGTGAAAATAGAAGTCCTGTGGATTATTTTGCACAATAACACACATATCAACAAAATAAGATCTGTAGCCGGCATTCTACAGACAATATGGGATCAGCAGTACGATCTAACAACCTGAGACCACTTCTATTAGAATTCCCTCCTTGTAATCGATGACGTGGGTATTAGTCCATTGGTATCTTTTGCTGATTCAAAATCTTCTGAAAAACCTAATTCAACTTTCTTCTGATACATTAAACAACTCTAGAAAGAATCCCAAGTTTTGTAAATCAAAAAGCTGCTAGTTCAGTTACAATTTACAAATGAATACAGAGACTCTCTAAAACTACTGATGCATTAAATAATAGCACTTTCCACTGAATTTTAGAAACAGAGACTGCAATTATTGACATTTGCTCAAGTAATGAAGAGTGTTATGTTGGAATAATATGTACATACATTGATTACATTTTTTTTGATCATTTAATAAAATCGGATGAATGTATACTTTAAAAAGAATTTATTTTATGGGTCTAATGTGATTATGCATAAATAGGCTGATATATTTCATATTATGATTATCAAATTTGGATTATAAGTTTGGACTAATATAGGTTGTTAGGTTTTTAATGGGAGAGTCAAATTTATATATTTTAGTTTTAAATTAAAAAAAGAAGTTAGGTCCTCTTCTCCAGTTACATAATTATTCTTGGCACCCCTTTTGCGTCTCGTAACAGAGAAACTAGGAAGAAAGACCTGCTCAAAGGACTGATAATCAAGCCTTTCTGCAACAATTTTTTGCAACAAAATGATGCAAATAAGTTTGTCTATATCTCTTCTCTTCGAATTACAGTGTTTTATAGTCTATTGAGTTTGAATTGAAATTGGGCCAAGTAATATTGTTTTATAAATTTGCAATTGGGTTATATAATAGTGGTTTTGCAATTGTAATTCCAATTAGAAAATCATCTAGATAAAGATGACCAACTATTTTGATGATTAATTATGTCTATCTTACTGAGTTTGATTATGATATTAGTCAGATTGTAGATCCTTTGAATTTTAAAAAAGTCATTTCTTGCCCACTATGAAGGAAGAAATGTAGTATATGAGTGACAATGGTTTATAAGATCTAGTAAAGCTACTTGATGAGGTTAGAACTATTGATTGTAAATGGGTTTTTAAGACTAGTAAAGACTCTAAAGGTAGGATTGATAAATCTAAAGCTAGATTGGTTGTTGAGGGTTTTACTCAAAAAGAAAGTATAGACCTTCATGAGACTTTTTTTCCCGTGTTCATTAAAGATTCATTCATAATTATTATGACTTTAATGACTCATTCTAATTTAGAGCTTCACCAAATGAATGTGAAAACAATTTATTTGAATGAAAGTATTTATGAAGAAATCTATATGAAGTAGTCGGAAGGTTTTAAAGTTGAAGAAAAAAGGCATATGGTATACAAGCTAAAGAATCTATATATGAATTGAAATAGGCATATGGGCAGTAATATTTGGAATTTGATTAGGTAATAACTTTATATAGGTTTGTTAAAAAAAAAATTGATTAGTGTGTATATATCAAGATTAGTGGGAGGAGATTCATCTTCCTAGTTTTTTATGTTGATGATATTTTGTTGGTTAGCAATGATGGTAATTTGTTTAATGAGTCGAAGCAATTTTTGTCTAAGGCCTTTGATATGAAAGACCATGGAGAAGCATATTTTCTACTCGGTATTTAGATTCATAGTGACAAGTATCATAGATTATTGAAATTATCACAAAAAAACTTACATTAATCAGGTCCTTAAAAGGTTTAATATGCACAATTGTAAGAGTGGTGAGATACTTGTGATGAAAGGAGATAAATTTAGTATTAAACAATGTCCTCAAACTGATGTTAAGAGTGCATTTGTGTCTCATGTTCCTTATGCTAGTGCAATTGAGCGCTTAATGTATGCTCAAGTCTATATTATGTCAAACATTGCATTTATTGTGAATGTGTTTGGTCATTATCTTTCTAATTTAGGTACTGATCACTAGATTGTAGCTTAGAAAGTCATGAAATATTCAATGAAACAAAATATTTCAAGCTAGTATATAGAAGGGTTGAGAATCTTCAAGTAATAAGGTATTTTAATTCAGACTTTGGTGATTGTGTGGATGATTATAAGTCTACTTTGGGATTCATTTTCATGATCATTAGTGGGGCCACATCATGAAAAAGTGTAAAATAAACTTTGATAATATCTTGAACCATGTATGTAGAATTTGTTGTTTGCTATGAAGCAACCATACAAGCAATGTGGTTGAAAGAAGAATTTTATTGTTGAGCTTCAGGTAATTGATCTCATCTCTAGGCCTTTTGATGATTTATTGTAATAATAATGTAGTTGTATTCTTTTCTAAAAATAACAAAATTAGTAGTAAATCAAAATATATGAAAATAAAATATTTGATAGTTAGAGATTTCGTCAAGGACCTGCTCAAAGGATTGATAATCAAGCCTTTTGCAATAATTTTTTGCAACAAAATGGCATAAAACAGATTTGTCTATGTCCCTTATCTTCAAATTATAATATTTTATGACCTACTATGTTTGAATTGAAATTGGGCAAAATAATCAAGTTTTATAATTCTGCAATTGGGTTATATAATAGTGGTTTTTCCTACATACTATTTTTGAACACAAAATAGAGAAATGAAACCTTGAGGGCAGGGTAATAGAGCTTATGATCGTGAAGCTTCTTGATAGTGTCACCAACTTCCCATTTGTAGACACTTTTGGAACTCTTGAGAAACATATTCAATTGCTGTCAAACACTAACCTCGAAGCTGTCATCTTTAAAGAGTATGTTATAAAACGCTTCTTCCAAGTACTTGTTGGACCTCTTTGCTACGTTTTTGGTTCATCCATATTGTTGCAGTGTCACCATTTTAAAACTAGTTTCAATCTACTTTGATCTACAGAGTTAAAAGAAGTCAAAACCTTAGGGTATGTTCATTTGTTCAGTATTCAGGTGACATAATTTGGTTCGAACTATCAAATCGTACTAAAAATTATAGTTTGATTTGTAAAATTGTTTAGCTTAGGTTGTAATTTTTAAATCAAACCTCTCTCTCTCTCTCTCTCTCTCTCTCTCTCTCTCTCTCTCTCTCTCTCTCTCTCTCTATATATATATATATATATATAACTAATTGGATATACAACTTATTTTTTTCATATTTATTTTTCATATTTATATTATATTCTATAAAACTAAGATTCATTTAATTTTATTAAATAATATATATTTAGAAGTAAATGATTTTATAGATTTAAATCGTAATTCAAACTAAATCAAACCGTATCTTTTTAATTTGGTTTGATTTAATTTGAAGCCTAAAAGAGTTTAGTTTGATTTAAAAAAATTTTAAATCGTTTTTTCAATTTAATTTGAAAAAACTCTTTAATCGCATCAAACTATACCATACACATCTTTATTTTTGAGCCCAAAATCAATTAAAATAAACAAATAAATAATATTTTTGAAATTTACTTTTTTTTTAAAATTTCTTTCAACTTTTGTAATCTTTTTCAACTTCTTGATTTCCTTTTTTTTTTTTTTTTAACTTTTTTATTTCTTAAAAGCTCATGATTTAGAAACATGTACTAGAAAAAAAATACGATTTAAAATGAGGGTGCAATCAAGTAGAGATAAATAATATTTCATCTGAGTTCAGTTTGATTATTTATATACAAAGTTTAAGCTTGAATTTGCCTAGAAAATAAGATTTCAACTCAAGGTCGTCTAGTCAATAAGATTTCGATTCAAAGTCGAGCTAAAGACCAAATGGTTGATCCAAGTTTGACTCTTAAAAATTATATTTTTTTAACCCATTAATTTTCAAAAAATTAATTTAAACCTCATAGTTATATATTATCCAAATATCACCTTAAATTCAAAGTTAGGAAATAAAATTTTAAAAATATAAGTATAATATTTGAAATTTTTAAAAGTTTATTGATATTTCACTTTAATGGAATTTTAATTCGAGAACTCTCCAAATTAGCCAACATTAAATTCGAACCCAAACTTTGCTAGCAAGCCTAACTCAATCCTAGTTATAAGTTGTTCGTAAACAGTTTGACTCATTTATAGTGCTAATTATAAAGGCTACTTTAAAGTTTATTTTATCATATTTTATTGTTTTTATTTTTTTAATGATTTCAACATTTGAAAAATTTATAATTTAAAAAAAAAAACACATACGATATTAATATGCATAATTTCTTATATATCTAATGGATGTGTTAAACAGAGATTTAAAAAAAAAAAATACATATAAAATAAATATTGATAATTATGCATGAATAGTAAAAATATATAGGTAAAAGGTTATTTTCTAAATGGATGGGGACATTCAAATATAGTAAACATTTTTAATGGGATAAATTTAGAAGTTTGGTTTATTAAGATAAATTTCAAAAAAATTAAAAGGATTAAGAAAGAAGATAAAATTAAAAAGATTGGGAAAGTATAAGAGATAAAGGAAAAAAAGTTTAATTTTTAAATAAAATAAAATTTGTTTGAATTTACTTGATTTTAGGCCGGAAAAAGAGTTGAGATGGGGCGTATCACAAGGACACATTAAAAGATTTTAATGATTGTGAAAATTTAGGGTTATGAAAAAATAGGGATAAGGTTTATATAACATAAATGTTAAAAATTAAAAATATATAGTTAAAAGTGGAAATACTCATAAAATAGATGGGGTTAAAAATTATTTTCAATATACCCATTTAGAAAATTTTAAAATAATTTTTATATTTATAAAACCTTATATATTTCAATTTTTGCTTCAAAAAATTCATAATTTTTTTTAAAAATTTAATTACTTCAGTATATTAACTACACTATTGCTATTTATCTCCATCATGCTTATTCAAATTGAGAATTGAATCAAATTAAACTAAAATTATAAAACAATTTTTTTTTTTAGAAATAATTGTTTTTAAATTATAGAAGTTGGACCAATATTTGACTTGATGTATAATTATTATTATTATTATATTGTAGTAAATTAATACTAGATTCATAGTTGAACAAATTCTAATATATTTAATGATTAAATATTAATCTATTTATAAAAATGTTGAAAATGAATCTAATTTTAGTGTTATTATAGGGCTTAATATTTACTGAAATGCATAAAGAGTAGTAAAAATATTTAGTTTTTTATATGGAAAGGAAAACAAAGTCTTTTTTTTTGTGGTAACTAAGAATCCCACCAAAGTCGAATCATCACTTTCAGGATCAAATCAATTATATCGAATAAGATAAATCTTAGATCTAGTGATCAATCTTATAACTATTAAATCAGAGTAAGGTTATCTGGTATCCCCGTAAAAAATTAAAACATATATTTATAATAGCTTTTAACCTTAAATAGTAATCTATAATGTAAAAGAACTTGTCACACAAAATCCTGGCTAAAATTGGACAGAAGATATGCCAGATAAAGGTAGGCATTGAAGACATCTATGGTTGAGAAAAATGTGGCACAAAAAGCAAACTGTAGAGAGCTTGTCGCTTAGGTCGTCTTTCTTTTAATAAAGCTTCTGCAACGGTTAAAATTGCCTCACTGTTTTTTGACTTTACGTACATCACAATAATGTCATTTCCCTCTTTTTTTTTTTTTTTTTTTTGGGGGGTCTCTTAATAAAACAATTAATATTTACAAAGAAAATTGTAAACGCAAACGGTTAGGCGAGGCGGTCTAGAAATTAAAGTTCGTGGCGTTAGGAATTTGTCCATTATCATATTTCTTTTTCCTAAATTAAGTAGCCGCATCTCTATAAACCATGTGCATTTCCTTTTATTTATTTATTTATTTTAATTTGATAAAAATAGAAGGCCAAAAAGTTATTTTTATCTAAGGTTTACTATATTTTTAAACTTTTATTTGTAAAATTTAAAAACTTAAATATTTATCCGTTTAAAATTTGTTATTAAATAAAAAAATAAAAACATCATTTAGTAAAAAAAATTAGAATCTTATCTTATTTTTTCATCTTAATTTTGAAAACTAATAATTTTACTCTAACTTCATATTTTTTAGTTTTAAAAAATGATTTTCTCTTGTAACTCTAAGGATTCATAGTTTTCAAGTTTATATTTTTTCAACTACCCCCAAAACTTTTTGAAACGTTAATTTCTCCCCTCCCCATGAAGTTTTAGTCAACTACCCTTCTTTCGGCCATCACCTCCCTTTGTCTCCAACTGCCTCTCTCTGTTCAAGCCTCTATCACTTAGGAAGTCACATCAACATGATTGTTTTAGGTTAATTGTGTCGTATGGACAACCTAGACCACTTTCCAGATCTCCAACCACTTCATCGAATTTAGATGAAAATCGTCATTGTCAACGAGTATCGTGGCTGAAGAGGTGAGATAGAGACAACGATGGTTTATAGTGGAAATGGGAGGTCACGAGCACTAGAGATAGTAGTCGAAAAAGTGAAGATAAAAAACTCTAGGTTTTGAGGGGGAGAGATGTGATTTTTTAAAATTGAAAAATTTTAAATAAGGATGAAGTTATTAATCTAGGGGAAATTTTTAATATTATTGAAAATTTTAATAGAATTTAACTCATGAATAAGATTTTAAGTTTTTAAAAATTAGACAAATGACAATTTAAATTACATCAAATCTTGGGTGGTTTGGGCAAAATAGAATTTATATGCTTACTAATAAATATACTACATCATGTTGGGTTGTACAACCATAATTTATTCACACGTCATTTACAATGCAACATAAAAATTATATTTCTTTCTTTATTTATCAGATGACACGTGGATATTTCTTATCACATTTTCAATAAAACTCGAAAGCTTAAGGGTTAAACACGTGACAATCAAGGTGAAAAGTCGGTAGGAAGACGTTAACGGCTTTGGTTGCATTGAAGGGAAAGCACTCAAATTTCAAACGCAGGTTACTAAGTAGAGCCAACGGTGGATGCGCATGTGCCACAAATTGACGACATTTCCTCAGCGGGCCAATTTTAATTTTAATATTTTGTTGGGGCATCAAATCAATTGGCATTTAATAGGAGACGACAGCGAGGACAAACTAATTGGATAAGAATTTGCCCGATGGACAACGTTCCAGCTGACATCCAGCACACAATGCCTGTCAAGACCAAGAAGCGCCTAGAAACATCAGTTACCTTATTTTGTTCAAATTTTATTTATCCAAAAGTGCAATTATTTTTTTAATATTTTTATTTTATTAACTATATTTAGTGGGTCCCTTGACAGATTTTATGAAATCTGGGAGCGGTAGACGCAAGGACACATGTCATCAGTTTCCTGCCGAACTTTAATTGGAATGGAATAAACAGTAACCTTCAAGGCTGTAGAAATTAGAATTTTGTGGGAAACCATTTTCAAAGTTTGACGGAAGAGCAGATCAACAACAGAGAAAAGCAAAAAACAATAAATCCTTTTTTATTTTCTCTTCTACGAGAAGTGTCATAGGAGGGTTCTTATGAGAAGATTTTAGGTCGGATTTTTGTTCATATAAGAGCCTTCTTTGTTTGTGTTTTCAGGTTCAAAGAAGGCTCTTTTTCTTCTTCTTAATAGTAATCGTATTTTGTTTCGTTTTTTTAGTCTGGTTGATTTTAAGAAGATGATAAGATGGTGGATATCTGCTTTGCAATTAACGGAGTTGTTTGTGAGTTCTATTGTGCATTTGCTGTATGGGTTTTATATTTTTAGCTCAGCCGTGGCCGGTGATCTTTCCCAGGCTTTGAATGAATGGTTTTTCAAGTCTAAAGTCAATGTTCTTGAGCTAAAACAAGAAGAAACAAAAGATTCAAACTCAACAATTGATCCTAATACTCTGCCTCCTATTGTTTTAGTCCATGGAATCTTTGGATTTGGCAAAGGGGTATGTTGTTATTCATTCTTTCAAACATGATACATGCCCAAACTCATCTCATTTCATTTACTAAACGGTGCGTTTTATTCTCTGATAACAGAGATTGGGTGGTTTATCGTACTTTGCTGGGGCGGAGAAAAAGGATGAGAGAGTTCTTGTGCCTGATTTGGGGTCTTTAACCAGCATATACGATAGGTTTGTCGTTTCTGATTCATTTATTATTGATGTCTTTATTCTGTGTCTGTTTATGTAAGTTCCCCTTTTCTCTGAAGCGTTTTTTTTTTTTTTTCAGGGCTCGTGAGTTGTTCTATTATTTGAAAGGCGGGCAAGTTGATTATGGCGCAGAACATAGTGAGGCTTGTGGCCACTCGCAGTTTGGACGGATTTACGAGCAAGGTTAACAAATTCTCTCTCTCTGTCTATTTTTTTCTTTTTTTGATCGGCTCAGCTTGTTTTCTGGCGTATATTGTTTTAGACAAATTTATGCTTTCCTTTTACTTTGTCATCCCTGATTTGGTTGTAATGGGAGTGCAGGTCAATATCCTGAATGGGATGAGGATCATCCTATTCATTTTGTTGGGCACTCAGCCGGTGCCCAGGTTGCTCGTGTTTTGCAGCAAATGCTTGCTGATAAGGTTGGTTCAATGTGTTCATGTTATAATACAATATTAAATAATTGTTTATTTTAATGCTTTTGGCTGATGTATTGAGTTATCTGTTCATAATTTTTTTAGGCATTCAAAGGGTATGAAAATACTACAGAGAATTGGGTAGTGAGCATAACATCCTTATCTGGTGCATTTAATGGGACGACGAGAACCTACTTTGATGGGATACAGTGAGTTTGTTTCAAACTCCTTAGAATATTACATTGAATTTCCTGCCTTCTGAACGTAGGATAATAATTTTGAGTGTGAGACCTGCAACTTGTAAATGAAGTACAATGTCGTTAAATTAGTAAAAGAAAAATTTTGCTTGAGGATCACGATTGAAGACTACATTTAAACTGTATTTAGTTGTAAGGTTATATGTCAACAATCTTTACTCGTTAATGAGTTTTGATAACTTCTGAAGATCATGATAAAAGATATTGTTGAATAGTATTTATTTTAAGTCATTCACCACAGCTAAAAATGTCTAATTCCTAATGCTGCTGTGGTGTCGTTTCATTCTTTACAGACCAGAAGATGGGAGAACCATGAAACCCATATGTCTGCTTCAGCTGTGCCGCATAGGAGTTATAATTTATGATTGGCTTGATATTCCCTGGCTTAAGGCATATTACAATTTTGGGTTTGATCATTATAATATCACATGGAAGAAAATGGGTATTCGGGGTCTTGTTGACTGCCTTATGGGAAATGCTGGTCCGTTTGCTTCAGGAGACTGGATTCTCCCTGATCTTACAATTCAAGGTTCATTGCAGCTCAACTCTCATCTACGTACCTTTCCCAACACATACTATTTCAGTTACGCTACCAAGCGTACAAGAAAGATTATGGGTGTCACAGTTCCTTCTAGTATACTTGGAATCCATCCATTGCTCTTTATCAGAGTGTTGCAGATGAGTCAATGGCGTCATCCTCCAGATGTTAGTCCACCTTACAAAGGCTACAGGTATGCTTTTAAACAACATTCAATATCCTGTAAACAAAGATAAATATATAATCGTGTAAAGTTTTATTGGACGGTGACTAAATTCAACTCTTTGAAATCTTTTACTATTTTTTTTCCAAGGTAATTCTTATAGAAGTCTCTAGATGTTCAAAATTTTGACCGTTTCTTAAAAGAGTGCATAACACGTTTTCAATTTCTGGAGATTACGGAACTAAAATAAATTGAAGCGTGAATCATGTGCAGGGATGAGGAATGGTGGGAAAATGACGGAGCACTGAACACCATATCAATGACTCATCCACGTCTCCCGGTTGAACACCCCAGCCAATTTGTAGTAAATGATAAAGACTGTCACCCTTTACAGCCGGGCATCTGGTTAGTTCACCTTCGCTTAATGCACAAATTGCTGGAATTTGATAAAACATGTTCACATTTGAATTTACATTTTCCAATAAGTTATATGTTCTAAATGGGATCTTCATCATTTTTGTCAGTGTACACACACACACTCATAAGCATTCAAATTTATACTAATTTGAAAATCTTTACCCTTTCTGCTTGTGGAATTTAGCATTGAGGATGTGTTGTGATGTTAGCTTACAATGAGACTTGTGTTACTGAATGCAGGTACTACAAGATTGTTGAAGCTGATCACATATTGTTTATAGTGAATCGGGAAAGAGCAGGTGTTCAATTTGATATGATATATGATAGTATTTTTGAAAGATGCAGAAAGCATGTGTTTAGGAGGACTCCACCAACTTTACCCAACCAAACCCACCATTAATGTAGGATCTTTTTCTCTCACACATACCCTATAACTTGAAGAGGAAATTCTGAGGAAAACAGAGTTAAATTTACCGTATTTGTCTTTTTGTGTACACTTATAGTGAGAAACAATTTGGGCATTAATGATAATGTGACATCATCATTTGTGCTCAAATTAGAATATATTATAGGCGCACATAGTTTTAATGATGTAAATAATTGCGGTCATCTACATTTTGCTCTTAATTTCGTCTCCATTGGTCAACCTGTGTAGATTTTAGAACTGAGGGGTAGCAGTTTCTTTATTTTTTCCATACCAATGTTAGGTGATGCCTTTGGAAAGGGGATTTTTGCACATGAATACATTGAATTTAATTTGATCATGTGCATATAATTCTTTATGACTTCAAAACTTTCTTTGCCTCTTTTTGCAAGTGTTCATGGCATTTCACCTTTAAAGATTTGTTGTGATCGTATGCGGTATCAATGGGGTTTTTGGTTTGACTTGCACGCATGTATCCTATTTATAAGAAATGGGTAGGGTATGGTATGATTAAGCCATGCAATTTGGAAAGTGCTGTGTGAATAGGAGTGACAAAAGAAGATAACGTGCACGAAATAAGACTTGGTTCTAAAGCAACGTATGGCTGAGAATAAAAGACCGATGAGTAATTTCATACATATATATATATATATATATATATATATATATATATATATAATTTTAATATTATTATATGATTAAATATCATATTATTTTTAAATCAAAATTATGAAGTTATGTGATATTATATTATTTGTATATATAAATTGTATAATAAAAATACGCATATATAGTTTTATTGAAACCAACATTGGGATTTAATGAAGCACACCTGTAATTACCCCAACGCCACCATTACCAGCTAACTGTTAATTGTTCGACGAAGAGTGGCGAGCCAAACGTTTTTTAAGCCGACAGACCCAGGACTTTTACCATTTTTTATGCCTTGAAAGTTTGACTTTGTCCGGAGGTTTTAATTCAAAGTATGACTTTGACCAGAACTTGGAAGCCAACTTCTAGAGACAGATCCATCACTATTCCAGTTCTGTTGGCGTATAATTCCAGGAGTTTGGAATCAAATAATGTTGACGTTGTATTAATGGGTGAAGGTTAGAGATAAATGAGCGAATATTTTAATCTTGATTTTTATCTTTGTAAGATAAATATTTTCTTATCTTCACGCTATTCTGATAGGAAGATAATGAGAAATCCTTATTTTCTTCATGTTATGATAATAGAAAATTATCGAAATTTTTTACCATCTATAAATTAGACAAATTAATGTAGTGATAAAAGAAAAATTGTTATAATAATCTTTAAAACACCCTCTTAAAGGATAATTCAATATGTAAAGATTCAAAGAATATATAAGAGTTCAAAAAATATATAAAGGAACAAACAAACTAGAAAAATGGACCTGTTGTGAGGGGACAGGTTGAGGATAAATATATCTCCGTCCTCACACTCATCTCCAATGAAGGGCTTTTAGTCATTCCTATCATATCTCAACTATAAAACTTTCAGTCATTTTTATCTCAATTTTTATCAGAGAATTCTCTCTTCAAATGGGAAAGAGCATACCAAAGCTTGGTTTCACGAGTTGAATTACCATTTCTAGTAAAGGCTTGATGATACAAGTGCAAATGCAATAGAAAAAATTGCTCATATGCCACCAAATGAGACATATGGGGTTGTGTAATAAATGTTTTGTTGAACTTATTGTTGACAATTGAGGTAAAATTTCTATTTCAAATAAATTGATTCTCCATCCTCGAGGTGTATATAATTCGGTTTAAACCGTAAAATCGAAATAAATCATTTAAAATTATAACTTAATTTATAAAATGGTTTAGATTGGGTTGATAAATTAAAAAAAAAAACAGTTTTCAGTTTAGATTATAGTTTAGGTGATTTTCAAACTAAACTAAATGTAAAACGTATTTTTTAAAAAAATCCATATATATTAACATATTTGACAAAATTTTCCAATAAGAAATTAGGTATGCAACTTGTTTTTTAATATTTATTTTGTTATTTTCTTTATATGTATATTGTACATATATTTTATATTTATTTTACATGTTTATATTATGTTTTAGAAAATTATAATTCAATTAATTTTATTAAATAACATATATAAGCGAATGATTTAAATAGGTTTAAATTGTATTTCAAACTGGATCAAACTGTATTTTTTGTTTGATTTGAAGCTTAAAATGATTTAGTTTAATTTGAAAATATTTCAAACCATTCTTTTCAATTTTGTTTAAAAAAGCTCTCAAACCGTACTAAATCTAACTATGCACATCCCTACTCCATCCTAAATTTATTTCAAAACATTATATATATGAACCTCTTCAAACAAGAGCTATTTCTATTAACTGGATGATCCCTACGGAATATAATGAATAAGAATTAATCACCAATGTTATGTTTGGTGATGCATGCCAATGTTTGGTGATGTATGCCAATTGAATAAGAATTAATCACCAATGTTATGTTTTGAGATGAAACACTTTCTATTGTTTCACCAGAAGTACTTCTCTACACCAAATCTTATTTTTATCTACCTAAATATCCTTCTTCTTTTGCTAACAATGACACCCACTTCTTCAAGAGAGAGACTCTTCATTTCAATCCCAATTTATCACTTTCAAAATCATCTCTTTCGCGTTTTTGCCTTAAGAACTCCAGACTCAGACACTCTTTTGCAATTATTTCCTCTTTTGCTAGAGGTGAAGAATAAAAAGAAGAGCTTCAAGTTCAAAACCATCATCATGGAAATGCAACAACAGAAAAAAATGCTTACTTGCCAGGAATGGTTCAAGCCTTTAACATATCTTCAAGCATTGCCTCTGTTGTTTCTATATGCATAGCCTCTGCAGCTCTAACTCTTGTTTTTATGAAGTCTTTAGGTCCAGGGCTAGACTTGAAGAACAAAGTTTTATCAAATACTACACTATTAGTTGGTTTTAATATGGCTAGGAATGTTGGAACCAATGATGTAGCTAATGCTATGGGGACTTCGGTGAGATCAGGTGCCTTGAACCCTGGACTCTGAGACAAGCCGTTATAATAGTGGCTTTCCTGGAGTTTTTAGGGGCATTGTTGATCATGTGAACAGTGCAATGCAGAAGGGAATTCTTGTAGCAAATGTGTTTTAGGGAAAGGACACTATGTTTTTCGTTGGCTTACTCTCTTCTTTGGCAGCTACTGGAACATAGTTGGAGGTGCAATTTTTTATCTTTTATTTATGTTATAGAGTTTTGAGTGCAGAAATTTGAGATTTTATTTACTTTATGAGCTTCACTGAACAAAAGTGCCAATTATTTTAGATGAATTTGGTGTCCTCATTGCTTCTTATGCTGAACCCTATTTATATTTGAATCTTTTGTACTACAAAAATGAAGTTTTGGAAAAATTCTATTGACTTGAGAGTTTTGTGATAATTGTAAATCCAAGTGTGAGCTTGTTATCAAAAATAAAATCCTACCTGTGTGGACTGGATGCTAATTAGACTTGGAAAGGGATATTCATTATCTTTTATTAATGGAATCTGTAATTGTATTTTACAAGAAGCTTGTTATGATGACTCTTATTTTGCTACCCCTGCAAAATTTGTAGAATAATTATTTATTGTTAGATGTTAACATATGGTACTTAAGCTATGCTTATAATTATTATTTCTCAAATTCCTTCCGAGCATAATCCCAAACACTGAATTTGACTGAGCATGTTGTCATGAAGCTAGAAATCTTTATTTGTTTGTTCTGAACTGCTGGAATTATGTAACCAGTATGGGACAAAAGGGCAGCCAATAACAAGAAGCCCTTGTCTTTTTGAATGAATTACAAAATTAATAAGAACATGGCAAACACTGATATGAATTCACACAAGAACAACAAGAACCAAAGAAATTCTAGAGAAAGAAAGTAGAGATTACAGAGAACCAATAAGGAAGACAATAAACAATATTTTTATTTTTTCTTCTGTCTCCAAATGGTTACATGCACTTTTAAAATGATTCTTCCACAAAACTAATTAATAGCTCATAACAACTCATAGCTGGATACAACCATATCAGCTGTCTCTCTATTCTGTGACAATAATTTATTTAAAACCAAATTAAAACTAATTAATATAAAATCCAAAATGCAATGCAAATGACAATATAATATTTATAGCTATAGAACGACACCGTCTGGTTTACTGAGCTATGTATTTTGATCAACCTCTTGATCGTTAACAAGTGATATCATGTTTGTTCCTCCTGGTTGATTCAAGTTCATATCAACATTCCCCTCTTCGATTGCCTTGACCTTAAGGGAGAAATGAGAAAAGTGTTGCCTCATTTCTTCTGCAAATTCCCAAGTTATGGCAGCCTGCGAAAACCTTCCCATTTTACCAGCACCTGAGTAGCTGCAATATTTTGACGCTTCACTATTCGTTGTCCAAAATAACCTCAAGGGTATGATCACGGATGGGAATCATACCTGGTAGAGTTGGCGAAGCCTGTATCTGAGCATACACAAGTTTGAGCTAAGAGACAGGAAAAACATTATGGATGTCAACATCAGGCGGTAGTTGAAGACGATATGCTATGGCGCCCACTCTGTCTTGTATCTGGAAAGGGCCATAGTATTTAGCTTGAAACTTTGGATGGCCTCGGTGCATGGTTTGTTGACGGTATAGTTGTAGTTTTAGATAGAACCTATCCCCAACTGAAAATTGCCTCTCTGTTCTTTTCTTGTCTACTGTCAATTTCATACGTTGTTGGGCATGTCGCATATGCCTTTTTAGGAGCTGAATGGTGTCCTCCCTTGATCAAAGGAATGCATCCACAACCTCTACTATGGAATCATTTGGAAAGTAGGGAACATGGATAGGAAGTGGATAACCATAAAGGGCCTCAAACGGTGACATATTAATGCTAGTATGGTGAGATGTATTATACCAAAATTCAGCTAAAGATAACCACCGAAATCATGTATGAGGTAAGTCTCCAGCCATACATCTTAAGTAGCATTCCAAACCCCTATTTACAACCTTCGTTTGACCATCTGTTTGTGGATGGTAAGCGGTTGATAATTGTATACTAACCCCCTGGAGTCTGAATAGCTCCTACCAAAACCTATTAATAAACACAGAGCCTCTGTCACTAGTGATTGTGTTTGGCAGCCCATGTCATTTGTAAACATTGTCTAAGAAGACTTAAGCTACGGTGACGACTGAGTATGGGTGTTACAGTCTGATAAAGTGACTGTACTTTGTAAGCCGATCAACTACCACCAAAATGACAGACTTACCTTACGATTTAGGAAAACCCTCTACAAAATTGGTTGTTATATATGTAAAATCCCAGTAGGAATAGGTAAAGGTTGTAAGAGACCTGGGGATGCTATATTTTCAGGTTTAAATCGTTGACATATAGAACACCTCTTGATGAAGTTTCTGACTTCTTTCCATAGACCCTTCTAATAAACAATTGAGCTTAATTTTCTTGTTATGACATTGATTCCAGAATGGCCACCCATGGCAGAGTTGTGAAACAATGCAATGAGATTATTTCGTAAAATAGCATTTCATCCTACCACATATTTCCTCTTCATCGTAACTTATTGTGGTTCCAAGAATAATTTTCATAGCTATTGGGATTCTGTTGTTTTGCCTTGATAATGGACTAGAGAAGCTCATCTTCAGTCCATGTTGCTTTCACCCTACATAAAATTTCAAAAGGTAGCAAACTAGAGATTAAGCAATTGATTTCCATTCCAGGTAATTGCGATAAGGCATCAGCAACTAAATTCTCCTTGCCTTTCTTATTAATGATATCGTAATCAAATTGCATGAGTTTCGCAATCCAGGCTTGTTGAGTTGGTGTAACATCCCTCCCTAGAAGTACTACCCATCAAAGGAAAAATGTTACGAATTAATATTCGGAGCGTCTATTTTTTTTTCTCTTTAAAAATACTTTAAAATAAACGCATCATTAAAAGTGTTTAGGAAGTATTCCAAGAAAACTAGAAATCTGGAAGCGAACAAAAGATGTATATACTCATATGAAGACTCATCTGAAAGTATCTGAAAATAGGGAGTAATCATATGTAACTGTACCATAATCTCAAAAGTCAAAAGTCCATAAGAACATGCTACTGTATGCATGTAATAAAAACCAGAGATAACCTGCTCCAGCTGGATCTACCTACGCTGACCTGACCCTGCCTCGCAGCTACCTCGATCACCTGTACCTGCAATCAGGAAAGAAAAGGGAGTGAGTGATAAGAACACTCAGTAAGGGGAAAAATTAAGTAAACTATCCTTTTTTCCTGTTCTAACTCACTTTTGGGACTCAACCCCACATCCTAACCTCTATAAGAGATTGAGGGGGTAATTTAGTTCACTCTTTACTATTTGGGTCATACTTTGTCCCATCTGGTGTCTATTTAATACTTTCTGGAAGCTAACTATAGGGATTTGGCACTTTTTTTTTAAGCTCAAGCTCTTTTTCTTTCACTACACTATTTCTGACTCTGAATTAAGCTCTACTGCGAGCATGCTCTACTGCGAGCGGACCCTACTGGGGGTCTATGTCCTACTACGGACGTGTCCTACTGCGGACGTGCCCTACTGCGGGCGGTGTAGTGTAAAGTGCCCCCTCATAGTTTATAGCATACATACGGGTCTTATATTTTACTACATTTGCTTCCATTTAATTTTATTCATAACTCACCAGACATTACTCTTGGGACGACCCCTAAATCTTGAGTCCTAAATTCTTTTTCTTATTTTTCTTTCTTTTTCTTTCCTTCTTTTCTTTCCTTTCCTTTCCTTTCTTTCCTTTCTTCTTCCTTTTCTTTCTTTCTTTCTTTCTTTCCTTCTTTCTTTCCTGCCCAAAATTGCAAAACACTGTTCACAGAATAGTCATTTAACAGGGCAACCTTCTTTTTCATACAATTTAACATCCCAAACGGTTTCTAATTCATACAAGCTATATATCATTGGAAAGAGGATTCAAAGAGCTTTCCAACAAGATATAATAGCACTCATAATTCAATAGATAAGGCAGTCAAAACGTGAGCTAAACTCAGTGATAAAATTACGAAATACTGTTCACAGAACAGACATTTAGCAGGGCAGCATACTTTTTATACAATTTAACAGCCCAAATGGTTTCTAATTCATACAAACTATATATCGTTGAAAAGAGGATTCCAAGATCTTTCCAACAAGCTATAATAGCACTCATAATTCATTCAATCAGGCAGTCAAAACAGCAGATAAAGTCAGTGGCAAAAACTGCCTCCCCTGTTTTTCTTTAGTAAAACAGTCCTTTCGGTTTATACAATCTTTAACAGTCCAAATGATCTCTAATTCATACAAGCTATATATCATTGGAAAGAGGATTCAAAGAGCTTTCCAAAAAGATATAATAGCACTCATAATTCATTCAATAAGGCAGCCAAAACATGGGACGAATTCAGTGGCAAAAACTGTAAATATTCTGTAACTTTCTGCCATGAACAAAATAACATACATAGACATCCTAAATGGCAAAACAACATTCCTCAACATCAAAATCAACATATATGATATAGATCTAAGGAACCAAAAGCCTAAAACATGTCACATATCAAGGAGGAAACCCCTTACCTTGTTTCAAGCCAAATCTTTGAAAGTTGGCTTCCTCCTCTTTGTTTTGCTTCCTTTATCACCAAGATCACTTTAAATCAATACCAAAACACTCTAACATATTCACATAACATGCAAATAAACATAGATGAAAGAAGAAGGAAGGAGATCTTTGGTTACCAAAGCTTTCAAGTGCTTCCTTTTCTTTTCTTTCCTTATTTATCTTCCAAAAGCCTTCCAAATCACCAACTTTTTTTCAAATCTTTCCTTTTTCTTCAAGAAACACAGGAAAAGCATGAAGAAGGCTGCCTTTCTTTGGAATGGACGGAGAAGGTGATAAACAAAGGTAGGAGTTGCCTTTGTTGACTTTTTCTTTCTTTAGGCAATTATATACATATATATATCTACATATATATCTTTATGCTTTATTTATTTATTCATTTTTTTTCCTTTTGCTTTCTGGCTTTTTGTTTTTTGTATATATATATATATATATATATATATATATATATATATATATATATATATATATATATATATATTTAAAATGAGAAAAATCTCAAAACAGGGTCAAAAGACATAATTACCCCTGGAATATACCTGAGAGTATTACAGTTGGTGTGGTAACCCTCTGCTTCAGAAGGTGTTTCAAACTCTCATGATCTGTTTTTATGGTGAAATGATGATTAACTAGATAGGATTCCCATTTTTTTATCGCAAAAAGGATAACGAGCATTTCTTTTTCATATACTGAAAGTAGTTGGTTCTTGGGAGATAAAGCTTTGCTAATATGCGATTGGATGTCCCTCTTGCATTAATACAACCCCAATTCCATCTCTACATGCATCGGTCTCTATCAAAAATTCTTTTGAGAAATCTAGGAGGGCCAAAACCAGGGTGGTAATCATGGCCACCTTAAGCCTTTCAAATGCCTCTTGAGTAGTATTGCTCCAATGAAAGACATTGGATTTGAGTAGCTCTAGTAGTGGTCAGGCTAGATGACTATACCCCCGTACAAACTTTTGGTAGTATCCTGTTAAGCCAAGAAATCTCCATAGTTGTTTCACTGTTTGTGGCACAGGCCAATTTGCTACAACTTTGATTTTTTCACGGTCTGTTCTTACTCCCTCAATTGAAATTATATGGCCTAAGTAGGTAATTTCCACACATCCAAATGAACATTTACTCCTTCTGGCAACCAACTAATTTTTTCTCAATAGCTCCAGCACCTGCCTTTAGTGTTTAAGATGCTCTTTTTTGTTTCTACTGTAAACCAATATATCGTCAAAAAACACCAAGACAAACCACCTTAAACAAGTCTTAAATACTGAATTCATTAAGTCTTGGAATGTTGACGGTGCATTAGTCAGGCCAAAATGGCATGACAACAAACTCATAGTGTCCCTCATGAGTTTTGAATGCGGTCTTCTCAATCGATTTCGGATGCATTCTGATCTGCCAGTACTCTGATTTAAGATCAATTTTTGAGAAGATTACAGCCCCTCCTAACTTGTCTAAAAGTTCTTCCACCACTGGAATGGGATATTTATTTTTTACAGTTGACTTGTTAAGACTCTTGTAGTTGATGCATAAGCGCCAACGACCACCTTTCTTTTTTACTAACACTGTCAGGCTTGAGTATGGGCTGCTATTAGGTTTGATAACTCCTGATTCTAGCATTTCCCTCGCCATTTTCTCAAGAATATCTTTTTGCAGGCTGTTATGTTTGTATGGTCTCAAGTTGATTGGCTTAGCGTCATTTTTTAAAATAATCTAGTGGTCATGTGTTTGTGAGGGAGGCAGTCCCATCTAATCATTGTAAACATCTTGAAATTGTTGCAAGAGCAGTTCTAGTTCTGGCCACTCTCCGTTACTTACTTCTCCAGTTGTATGGATCATAGACAACTCCATTTCTCCTGGTTGCATAATTAATTGAACTAATACTAGTTGTTGATCCCTTTGCAATAATTTCAGTAGTTGAATATTATTAATAAGAGCTAGCTCACTATCTCTATGACCTTGCAACAACCTGTGCTACCCTTTTTGTGTAAACATCATTCGTAGCTCTTCGAAATTCCATAAAATATCACCTAAAGTTGCTAGCCATTAAGCCCCTAAAATCAAGTCATAGTTGGCAAGTGGAAGAATGTAAGCATCTACTATAAATTCCTGTCCTTGAGCCCTCCATGTAAAGCTTTCACATAGTTTATTACATTGTAAATGTTACCCATTAGCCACCTTAACCTTGGTTTCTTCCACTGGCACCATTGCACAACCTAGTCTCAGAGCAGTCTTTTCACCTAAGAATTTGTGAGTGCTGCATGAATTAATTAGAATGTATATAGGTCTCCTCCGATGTAATTCTTGTAGCCTCATAACCCTTGATTTTGCAACCCCATTGAACGTATTTAAAGAGAGGTGCATCAAACTGGTTTCCTCATTTCCTTCATTCTCTGTTGAACTTTGGTCTGCCTCTTCCTCTTCTCCAGTGTCAACCTCTAATTGGAGGGTATACAGTTGTTTCTTCTTACACCTATGGTCGAGGGAATATTTTTCGTTGTACCAAAAACAAAGGCCTTTAGCCCTCTTCTCATCAAATTCTTTACTGGTCAGAGGTTTGTTATTTCGTGATGGTTGTGTGTTTTGCAATTTAGATATATTTGGAGTAGGCAACAAGCCTGGTTGTGAATTTGGTTTTGTGTTTGTGTTTGGGATGGAAATTGATGCATTATGAGGTGATTGAGAGAAACTTGAATTCTTGTAAGAGTGAGTTACTCCCAGTAGCAATGGCTTGGTGAACGGTTTAGGTTGTTCTTTCATGGCAGACATTGTAAACTCTTGTAGTTTAGCCAGAGCATATGCCTATGCTAAGCTCTTTGGTCGAAACATGCGGACCGACATTTGAAGTACATCAACTAACCTAGATAAAAAGAAACTGAGGGCTTGGTATTTTGTGATACCAGCTCTTGGATGTAATTCATCGAATGCATCCAAGTAGTGTTGGAGAGAACCAGTCTGTCGTAAATTTCGAAGGTCCGCCAAAGTGTCATCATAACCATAGGATCCAAACCAAGCATTCAAAAGGTGGAAACATTCTTCCTATGTTATAGATTGGATTTCTCTAGACTTGATTAATCCTTGATGCCATTGGATAACCCTTCCATCTAGGTGTAGTGCAGCCAACTTCACTCGATTCTCTAGCGAAGTTCCATCCAATTCAAAAAAATATTCAACACGAAGAAGCCAGTTGTCAAATTCATCTTCATTGAATTTCGGAAACTCCAACTTGGTGGATCCACCCCACGTCAACTTCTGAACTTCTTCTGAAGAGGTTCCCTCCCCTATCATCTCTATCATTTGTTGCTTAGTGACAATCTCAGACTATTACACACTTAACTCACCGATCAAGTTTTTGATCTCATCAATGGAATCTTTCAACAATTGTTGTTGGCGAAGCTCCGATTCCTGTACCAACTGTGCTAATTCTTGGCAAAGCTCCTGACTTCGGGTACCATCAACCATATTTCAGATCACTGCTTTGATACCACTTGATAAACACTTATATGAATTCACACAAGAACAACAAAAACCAAAAAAAATCTAGAGAAAGAAAGTAGAGATTACAAAGAACCAATAAGGAAGACAATGAACAATATTTTTATTTTTCCTTTTGTCTCCAAATGGTTATATGCACTTTTAAAGGGATTCTTCCACAAAACTAATTAATAGCTCATATCAACTCATAGCTGGATATAGCCACATCAGCTACTTTTCTATTCTATAGCAATAATTTATTTAAAACCAAATTAAAACTAATTCAAATAAAATCCAAAACGCAATGCAAATGACAATATAATATTTATAGCTATAGAACGACATCGTCTGGTTTACTGAGCTATGCATTTTGATCAACCTCTTGATCATTAATAGGTGATGTCATGTTTGTTCCTTCTGGTTGATTCAAGTTCATATCAGAACATCAAGATAGTATTTGTTTATTAGTATTTTGTTTGGGGCAGAAAAGAATCCATAAACTAGACAGGAGATTGCAAAAAAATGTAAGGGGTAGTTGTCCCTTTAAATTACTAAGTATACAAGACAAGTTTAATTGTTTTATGCTGATTAACTTTTATATCTCCGAACTCTAACGGAACAAAAGGGGAGTTGATGGCAAGAATTCTTTCTGGGTGTGGCATATGGGAATACATTGAGAGACAATTTTGCTATGCATGCCGTTCTTTAGATTGAACTGCACAAACTACAGAATGAGAAAAAATGTGTCTGATACCTTGAGCATATGAATTTTCAGTTACTGATCTCATATGGGGTTCAATAAAAGTAAATCTTTTTGCAATTTGTGCTTGAGTGTGGAAGCTCTTGAAGAGGCATCACACTGTCCAAATTAAAGACATGAGTTTCTTTCAGCCCAGATTAGTTTATGCCCTTTAAATTTGGATTGTCAGAGATTGTAGATATTGTGGTCATATATATATATATATATATATATATATATGAGATGATTTATACATGGATCTTGACCAAGGTTATGTCATATATATTACATAATTTGGAATCTGGGATTATACCAAAACTGGCTCCTGCTAAGGGATAGAGAAAACAGGATTTTGTTTTCCTGTTGAGCTTGGGTATGAGAATTTTGTACTCTTTCAATGTTAAGAGATTTCAAGTTCTTTGGTTCAATATGAACTGTTGAAAACTGCTTCTTACTGAAACTGAGTAATTTGATTTATTGGAATTTTCGCTGAAGTTAAAGATTTGAGCTTCCAATGGAGACTGAAAAAACAGACTGTGTATTCTGGAGTGCAGAGCCATGGAGTTTCATGGGAAACTGATGATTTAGATATTCATTTGGTTAAAGATCATGGGGAAACAGAAGAATTCTAATATTTATAAGCCACAATATATAAAACTAAATATAATCAAGGAAGATAGTTCAAAAAAGAAACGTCAAAACGTTAAGAATTCAACTGCTTTTAAAGACAATATAACAGAAAACATAAGAGGTTTGAGCCGTCATGAACAGCGTCATGGAGAAACTTCTTGTACAGAGGTTAAACTTGGCTCCCAACTGGATCCAAGGCCAATTCTTCCTTTTGGAAGGGGTGGTATAAAAGGCTTCTTTCCTTTTCCACCTCTTCTCTTTGACTGTCCTGACCCTCTGCCCTTGGCAATATAAAATTCTTTTGCAGATCGAGCAGGTTCATGCATATTATCTCTCTTTGTATCCCAAGTGATCCTTGCATCTGACATATCTATGCCTTCCGCAGGTGCTTTGAATCTAACCTTACTGTGGTATCTTCGCTTCAGTTTCTTTGCTGTAGAAGTTGGAATCATATAATATTTCTGACCAGGCAATAGGTTTTCTTCGGGCCACAAAAGGGATTCATGGGGTTTTTTGAAAACTTCAGGTCGAGCGACACACATCCCAGGATATTTTTCCATCAATTGAGAAACAGAAACTTCATTTTGGTACAGCTCTTCTCGCCCACCAGCATGAACTATCCTCACAGAAATATCCTTTGATAGTGAGGTGGTGTCCAGAGATACGGGAGCTCCTCTAAATTCTTTATTTCTTCTGGAACTGACATCCTTTTGCCTGCCTCGCCCCAACAATTGACCACAAAGCTGCAGCATTGCTGGCAATCAGTAGCTGTCTGACCCAAAAATTTCATTAGAGTCTTCTTGCAGGGGAAGTGGAAACATCATAGCTTGTAAGTATTTCAAAATTCTCGGTACATTGTGTGGGTTGGTTATACCTTTGTTTCCCTTGGCCGGCTTTCCGTAATTTAATATTTTCTCACAATAGTAGTGATGAATCCAAGGCCCAGCATTGAAGGAAATATAAAAGAAAAGTATCTACATCTCCTTGCTCCCACGGTGTTACCAAAGGTAGCATCAGATAAGAATAAGAAAAATCACCAAGTGTCAAATTTAACTCATCAACTTGGTTTTGTGCCAGCTCTGTATACACATCCTTGTGGTAATGTCATACTCCCATAGGCCTGACAAGACCTGACGTTCCAATTTTTTTAACCTCCCACTGATCCAATTATTGTGAAGAACAAGACAACCTATCTTTGCACAGGCTCCTTTCACATTTTTCTTCAGCCACAAGTCTAAGTAAGCCCCATTTGGGAAAAGTTTTCTGTCCAAGAAATGAACTGTTAAGTTCGTTTCAGGCTCCACACATTTATTATCACCCACACGATTGGACCCACCTTCGCCGCATAAAGTGTCGTAGAAGCTTGGCTGCTCAGATAGGCCAGAAGTCGCAGCATGCTTCACCACTTTTTCCATAGCAGCAATTGTTAAATTATTAGAACGAGCAAAGTAGAAGCCAGAGTTCAGGCGTCTTGGCAGGTTTATAGGTCCTGAAAATAGAACAGCAGCAGACAGGCTTTGTGAGTTTATTTATTCATCGTCCAGTCCAGAAGGTTCACAGTTTACCACTATGTCATCACCAGAGTCATATTGATGGAGGAGAAACAAAATGCCAGTGATTATTTTACGCAACCAGCAACACTACTTTTTTACACCATACATAGAGAAAGAACAGAAGTTATAAAGAAGTAAATTGCATAATAATCCAATAAAATATCCTGTTAATCAAATCCCTTCACTGTACCTATACAAGCCATACTTAAAAACCATGCCACCAATGATTAATAATTTTAATTGTGCCAAGAGTGGGAAGTAACCTGTTCTGTTGTGCTCATCTGACTGTGCCGCAAGAACAGAGAGACCAAAAGAGTAAAGCAACGGCAATGGATTTCTGAACCAATACACATCCACATCACTCAAAAGCACATTGTATCCTAGCTTCAGTATCTGCAAAACTATTCTGGACTTCACTTTGGTAACCCTCTGAAAGCATTTTGTTCCAAAGTGGCAATCATTAAAGCTGATATTACTTGGAGCTGATGGATCATTGAAAACAGGCAGGCCCTAGCACAAAATAGAATCAACCAAAGTCTTGATAAACACCTCCAACAAGGTCAGAGGGAAAACAAAACAATGAAAATTTCAAATGCTATTATATATCACAGAGCACATAGAAGGGGCACTTCAATTCAGATGATTTACACTTGTGATATCAACCGTTTTTCACCAAAACCTTAGATTTTACTGACAGTCAGATGTATAAAGCCATTAAGGAGAATAATCCAAATTATAACAGCTTCAAGATGTTTAAAATCTTCCCATAAGGTGTCAACTACTGGCCCCCCAATTCCACAATGGATCTGATCTGCTTGTATTTCCTATAATTTTAGTGAAAGTGCCTTTCTTATGCTGTTAATTACTAAAACCTTGGTTTAACAGAAGTAAGCCACTTTCCTCTTTTTTTTTGTATTGTATTGTCCATGCATGTGTTCACACAATATTTTTTCAGCCACTTATAATGACCATAGAAGTTATTACCTGCAAGATTGAAAACTGATAGGTTTCATGGTCTAGTGCACAAACCACAAAATTAGTGACTCTGAGGAGGCGTAATCTGCATACCCAACTCATCAGCATATCCTTGTAGCTATATCCAGCAACTGCAAGCACAACTGTCCTATTCTTGTCTGCAACGACTGAAAGAAGTGACTCTAATGGAAATGGATAATCTAATGGAGCAGAGGTCTTTAACTGATCTGTGAGGGAGCAGTCTAATCTTCTGTTGGATGCTTCAGTATCATCAACACAAGCCATAGTTTTCTTTAAACTTGAAGAATGGAAGAATTTTTCCTTCCAGGTGAATGGCCTCTCATGTATAACTGGAAAAACGGTATTTTTTGCCATATTGACAAAATTATATTTCCCGTAGCAATTCATAACTTTTGCCAAACAAGAAGAATTAATTTCATGAAAGGAAGACGATCCATATAGCGCTCCAAGATGAGAATTGCCAACATATTCCCAGTTTCTCTTTTCTGCATCAGTAACATGGGATACTCTGCCAAACTGATTAGACCAATGCACAGGATCATTCAAAGAAAAACTTGAGACAGTCAAACTAGCATCAAACACAAATCTTAATTCACACAACAAGGCCTCACTAATGACCCAGGGGTTGTGAGTCCCCTTCCCAAACAAGAAAGGAGGGAAGACTCCATTGTTTAAGGGTAGCTCCCCACTGTTCCATGCCATTAGCATTTTCCCTTCACAAAGATTCCCCTGCTGACTCTGATCAAGAATCTCCTGAAACTGATGAAAAATAAAATGATGTCACTTGATTTCTCACCAATAGGTCATCAGCTTTCAATCTGGAGTATATTCCTTCATACCTCATGGGTTCTAACCCTTCTCCCATCCTTAGTTAGCCATTGTTTTCCATCATCACTCAAGTAGAATGGAAAACGGGAAACATTGTGTGATGAAGCAACAAGGAGCCAATCCCTGTTAATCTTGTAAGCACGATTCAGCATAAAAATGAAGTCAGGCAGGAGAATAGTATCAGGATCTATCAAAACATATATGTCAGAGGTAAATGCCCATGCTCTAGCCATCATCGAGTGAAAGAATGGAGTGCCAAGGAACCTAGAAAAGCAAGAGGCTAATGAATAAATAGACGTTCCTTGTGAAAGAAACAAGAAATAGCTAACATCTATAACACTGAGCATCAACAAGTTTACAATTGCCAAAATGGATAACATTTCAAATAGGGAAATTCAATTCATAGTACATTTAATAATGATAACCAATATATTCAACTAGGCGCAGTCAAATCACAAAAAATGCAAAACAATAAAAGAACGGTTAAAAAGCTGGTATGCTTACGTGAAATCAATATTGGGTTCAACCATTAGTCGGGAACCAAAATCCCTAGCAAAAGCAACCGCAGAAGGGTGTTGGGTGAAGAGAAGAACAGTTATTTGCGGTGACAGACCAAGCCAAGACCGCATAGCTAAACTCTGACTGGATCCAATAGAACCTATAAAGGGGGCAGGAGCAGTGAATATTGCAATTTTCGGACCGCTGTGATTAAAGTGGTTATGGTTAATTCGATCACTGTTGAAGATAGTTAAGTTACGAGTAGCATAAAAGTTGAGAGCAATGAAGAGGAGCCCAGATAGCCATATTGACAACACTCCCACTTGCAACACCTGTAAATCAAAAGAAAACAATTTCATTAATTAGACATAGACAGAAGACAAGAAGAGAAACGCAGAAAGGAACTGCACCTTCATTTTTGTTAAGTCAAGTTAATAGGAATGGAATAAATTGGATTCGTTTGTACTTTAGTAAAAGTAGAATTGGGTTTGGCGTGAACAAGAAAGAGTGGAACTTCAACTGAAAAAAAGTAGAAAAAAAAGAGCGGCTGGCAGATTGGCACCACCAAGACGGGGAAAAACCATTAAAGACATGTGAGGTTTGGCGTCATCGACACATCACCTCTACATTCTACATTTTTCAGTTGAAAAATACTGGTATTGGCATCAAGTTTTTTAATTAAAATGAAAAAATACCGTTATTATTATCATAGATGGCATGGCATGATTAACACTAGGAAATTACATATATTTCCGAATATAACCAGGTGAAATGACAATACTTCTCATTGTAAGAAATTTCTATATAAAAAATAATATATTTACAAAGCTTTATTTAAAAAAAATTGCAATGGGCATAACCTCCCCAATGGCATCTTATTAGTATCATTATTTCAAAACCAATCCTTCCATATGGTGATACATCACATTTAGTATATAAATTAATATATATTATAAATTCCTTTTCAATTTTTTTTTTTAACAAAATATCTTAGTTCAAATGAAATCAATCAAACCAAGTTTAAAAATCACTCAAACTCAAATCAAATCTATAATACCCAATTTGAATTCAAATCTTAAACTTAAACCCAAACTCGATTTAGACTGATATATAATATCACTCAAAGTATGGCAACCAAGTGACAAGTCTCAATATAAAAGTGAACGATATCATTGATAGAATAAACAATATTATTAGATGAATAACAAACAAATCTTTATCCGAACTATCAAATTAGAGATCCAACTCAAGATAAACTCATTCAAACCAATCCATGAATTCGAACCTAACCAATTCAAATAGGATCCACCCATACATCTTTGCTTCTACCAATTAAAAAAAAAAAAATAGAAAGGCTCCAAGCTAATCTGATATCAGTAGACCCATGATTAAAACAGCTACAGCATTGAAAGATTATCACACGATTAGGCAATGAATACCTTTCAATATGAGAAAGGTTTTGAACCAGCACTCCTAGTGTTATTCTGCGCAGAATTGGCCAGCCAGCAGCAAATCTACGGATACGGAGAAACATCGGAGAATCTGCTGTTATGATTCACATCTTTACACTAAAATGCTGGACTAGCTTTATATCAAGAACTATACATTTGCTACTGAAATACAGGTTAACCTAAAAAAATGTGCCAAGCTTAAGCCAAAAACTGAGATACAAATCTCTATTAAAACTCAGCAAGAAATAATACAAGCATATATGCATTATCATCTAGAGAACCATCCAAATTATACGGGACTTAAACTTCCTTAATAATGCATTCATTTCTCATTGGACTCATTGAGCATGAAATAGATGTATTAGCCAAATCTCCGGTTTCAG